>NC_091130.1:131427913-131727913 GCF_040183065.1 Periplaneta americana
AATGGAATGAAAATAGGCAAAATATATTGTCTTTAAGATACTGCTGTTTAGAAATTGTTGTAACGACCTAATTGCGAGGCAAGTAGACCAGGAGATAATGGGGTAGGGTAGCATATATTTATGTAAAATAAGTTTTCTAATCTATGACTATCATCAAAACGAAGACGAAAAATCTCACCGAACTTGAAAGTGATATCACTGTGTGGGAGTTCAGATTGAGAGCTACTTTCTGAAAGATTGGCGCATTTTTTGCATGAAATGATTTCTTTCTTTACTGATGGATTTTAGAGATCCCGGAAGTTCATTGCCGCCTTTCTTTAGTACCCAATACATATTACTGAATTTTTTTTTTATTCTTATATTAAACATTGTTGATGTTTCTGAATACACAATGAGTTTATATTAATAACGTTGTTTTTGTTTTATTTTGTAAATCATCTCGCAACTTTCCTAAGCTCTTCACACGAGCTCACCTGCGATCGCGAACCCCATTTTGGGAACCATTATTTTCATTATTAGCTGGGAAGAAAAATTTACTGTAAAGCAATTTGAAATTATAATTATTTAAATATCTTTGGTCTGAGTGGAAATTCACGGTATAAATAAGTATACTAGTCCCATTATCTCTGTGTGTTTTTGTTAATGTTACACAAATACACAATAAAATACCAAGACGTATACTTCAATGTTTCTGTTTGCAATATTTAGGTCATTCTGCGTTGCATGTTATACATTGAAATGAAGCCATAATGAAGGATGGGATATGAAGGGCAGGGTGCTACATAGGGGGTGATGAATATTGTGTTCTAGTTATTACATGTCGCCGTAATAAAGTAGAACAGACAAGAGTTCTGGGAATTTTGTTTTCATTATATTGACTGTATACTTGAGGCAAAGAACAGAGTGTGAGAGGGGGTAGGGAGAGAGTGGTACAGCTAGGTGTACATTTCTCTGATACATGAAAAATCTCACCTGCAAACGTCTTGCGTAGTAGTATATTATATTGACTGTATACTTGAGGCAAAGAACAGAGTGTGAGAGGGGGTAGGGAGAGAGTGGTACAGCTAGGTGTACATTTCTCTGATACATGAAAAATCTCACCTGCAAACGTCTTGCGTAGTAGTATACTTGTACTATTCACACAGGTCCAATTGCACGTCGACTACAATGTGCACAACGGCTAACACGTACAGCTTTAACTTTGTGTGTGACATGCGTTCGAATCTGTCTAGCGAATGGAAGTTTGTGAGCTGGTAACGTAATCTTTTATGTTGTCTTAGATGGCCGGCGTTATTCTAATGCCATGACATGGAAGCCCCGTTATATTTCTCCACGAATGAAACCACGAATGAAATTGAGTGAGTGAGTGAGCTAGCGAAAGAACGATCGATCGAATGATTAAATGAATGAATGAATGGGGAAACGATAAGGGAAAAACGAAAGAATGAATGAATGGGGAAACGATAAAGGAAAAACGAAAGAATGAATGAATGAATGAATGAATGAATGAATGAATGAATGAATGAATGGGGAAACGATAAGGGAAAAACGAAAGAATGAATGAATGAATGAATCAATGAATGAATGAATGAATGAAATGAATGAATGGGGGAAACGATAAGGGATGAATGAATGAATGGAGGAAGCGATAAGGAAAAAACGAACGGAAGGAATGAATGAATGAACGAATGGGGGAAACGACAAGGGAAAAACGAAAGAATGATGAATGTATGGATGAATAAATGATTAATGAATGAATGAATGAATGGGGAAACGATAAGGGAAAAACGAAAGAATGAATGAATGAATGAATTAATGAATTAATGAATGAAATGAATGAATGAATGGGGGAAACGATAAGGGATGAATGAATGAATGGAGGAAGCGATAAGGAAAAAACGAACGGAAGGAATGAATGAATGAACGAATGGGGGAAACGACAAGGGAAAAACGAAAGAATGATGAATGTATGGATGAATAAATGATTAATGAATGAATGAATGAATGAATGGGTAAACGATAAGGGAAAAACGAAAGAATGAATGAATGGGGAAACGATAAGGGAAAAACGAAAGAATGAATGAATGAATGAATGAATGGGGAAACGATAAGGGAAAAACGAAAGAATGAATGAATGAATGAATCAATGAATGAATGAATGGGGAAACGATAAGGGAAAAACGAAAGAATGAATGAATGAATGAATGAATGAATGAATGGGGAAACGACAAGGGAAAAACGAACGGAATGAATGAATGAATGAATGGCCGAATGGAGGAAACGATACGGGAAAAACGAAAGAAGGAATGAATGAATGAGTGAATGAATTAATGAATGAATGGATGAATAAAGATTAATGAATGAAATGAGGAAACGATAAGGGAAGAATGAATGAATGGGTGAATGAATGAATGAACTAATGAATGAATGAATGGGGAAAACGAGAGGCAAAAATTTAAAAGGTACACAAAAACATGTCCTTGCAAGGGCAATTTGGGCTCATAGGAAGTGCCTATGTGAGTCCCAAGCCTGTTGATCACTTGTCCCACTCTTAATTTTGTCGTCCCATAATGATTATAATTAGTAAGGGTGCAACCATTCGGCATTACTGCATGTGTATTGAAAGAGAGTGAAGTAAACTTAGAGGGTGGAATATGTTCGAATCTGACCTCCATCTCGGTTAAATATAACTATGGCCATTTCATCAAATTATTCTGGAAGTCTATTTCACTCATATTTGCTGATGACATGGTGGTGTTAGCAGAAGAGATGATACAAGGGATATACTAATGGAGCTAAATGACATCTGTGAGCAGTGTGGAATGAAGATAAATGCAAACAAGACGAAGAGCATGGTTATCGGAAGAAAAATAAAGAAGGTAAACGTGCGAATTCGAAATGAGGCAGTAGAGCGAGTGGACAGCTTCAAATACTTGGGTATAGCCTACTACAGTATAAGCAGCAACATTAGTTGCTACCAGGAAGTCAAATAATAAAAAAGGAACAGCTTCTGCGGACCTCTAAGAAAAAAAAAAGGAAGAGACTAATGAAGTGCTGTGTGTGGAGTATGGCATTGTATGGGGGACAGACATGGGCATTACGATTAGGTGAAGAGAAGCGAATAGAAGCATTTGAAATGTGGATATGGAGAAGAATGGAGCGTGTGAAATGGACAGACAGAATAAGAAACGAAGCTGTGTTGGGAAGACTGGGTGAAGAAAGAATGATGCTGAAACTGGTCAGAAAGAGGAAAAGGAATTGGATGGGTCACTAGCTGGGATGAAATTTTCTGATGAAAGATTCACTGGAAGGAATGGTGAACGGGAGAAGAGTTCGGGCGTAAGAAGATATCGGATGATAGGCTAAGCGATGTTAAGATTTATGGATCATATGCGAAGACAAAGAAGAAGACAGAATATATGAGAAATTGGAGAATGCTGGGTTTGTAATTAAATACCTATTCTTGAGCAGAATGTTTGTCCGTTTAGTGTGTAGATAAAGTAAAATATAATACCTTGACACCGGTAACATATGCTAGAAGAGAAGATAATATAGCCTACAGGTACATTGTAAAGTTAGGAAGAATGAAGTCACAAGGATTGGTTGTGTACATCCGTAGAAGACAGACTATGAACGTCCGGAAGTAATTAATTACAACACGTGGATAGAATGGACAACAAAAGATACTAAATTACCAATCTCAAGGGGGAAGACAACCACTCTGAAAAGATTCTTGGATAGCTACATGAAGTCGAAACGGTCTGACTTCTGATCTAGGTGTGTGGATGATGATGATGATGATGATGATGATGATGATGATGATGATGATGATGATGAATCGGTGTTGAAAAGTGTCACAGCAGCGGAAAAAAACTTGCTTGTAAGTCTGTTAATTACAGGTAGACTGATGAGAAATTTCAATTTTCTAAACTATTCTAGCTAGATCGCTGAAATTTTGTACAGTTGACATGCTGTGTATACTGTAAATAGTTTCCGTACACAGTTTCATCTCATTTGGTGGAGAAATGTATGAATTATTAACAATTTTCTAGTTTTAAATTGTGTAAATTTAGCTTTTCAAAAATTGCCACTCCTCCCACAGATTCAAATATTTTTGCCTGAAATTTTGTCGTACTATTTGTTAGACCCTGAAAAACGAAACTTACTATAATTAAAATATTTTATGCACTAAAGTGTAAAAACAGAAAAAAATCACCTCGAGTATAAAGAAAAATTAATATTAAAAACAACATGAATGTTAGGTATAATTAATCCTGATAGTAAGTTTTGTTAAAAACTCATTCAATAATCTCTACAAAAAATATAATGCATGTAGTACAAAATTTGTACGAAGAGTAGCATTTTTAACAATGCAAAATTTACAGAAAATGAAAGTTGAGAAAATTTACTTCAAAGTTCGGAATGATAAAAATGAACCAGATCTCTATCTTTTCGATTTTCTAGGCATTTTGGAATATATAGGCCTAGCTTATTATCTGCAGGCAGAACATCTTTATATACACTACCACGCTGTGCACACCTAACCTACACTAGTAAATAAAGATGACGACTGAAAAAACTATGTAAACTTATGAAAACACTATCCTAAATAACTATTATTTAAAAATCACTATAGACTGTAGACACTATTATAACACTAACAATAAAACTGTTAGAAACTTGCAAATATTTCTTGTATCAAAAAACAAAAACCAAGCATAGAAATCACGTTGTTATGGCTACTAGAAACAAGTGGAATTTTCCTTTAGACAAGAGTTACAGTCTCCTATGTAACTGAGTATCTTTCAAAGGATGTGACATCTGTTGGATTCTATGAAGAAATATTTCGGGAAGTTTAGAAGCTACACTAGCTCAATTGAAAGTCTGATATAATAAATAATGAATGAAATACAGCGTAATTTCCAAAATGATCGCAGAATTGAGAGTAGAGGGCGTGGACGGGGCATTTAAATTACCAGTCAGAGAGCGCAACCTTTTAGAAATGTGGCCCTAAACAGCTGATAAACCGGTCGTACGGCCATGAAAATTGGTAGGGTGCATCTTTAGACCATAAAAATGTTTTTAAAGATAAAACAAAAAATCATTTTTTGTTCATATCAGTGTACTCTTAATATGAATATGATATAACGAAAGTAGAAGACAACTTATCTTAGATGATATACGGATTAAATAGCTTTCCTGGTTCAGACCTGTCTAAAGAATGTCAAATATGTTCGACTTCCAGAACAAGTGATGAACTGGCAGCCTACAAAAATAAGAATATGTGGAAGACCAAGGCAGGCGTGGATAATAGATATAAGAAGTTTTTTCAATGGTCAAATCTTGGTTTTTTCGAATGGGTTTTTATTTGAGATCAAAACTGAATCCTTAACTTTTTCATTCAAATGCTTTGATACATCTAATAGAGTGAAGATGCTGGTGATTGTTCTTGATACCAAACTAACCTGAGAACAACACATTAACTATATCGCTGTGAAATTATATCAAAGGTGGTATATTTATTCTAAAATTTAAAACCATATGTTTCACATAAATATCTTAGAACAGCTTACTGTCTATATTTTCAGAGCATTGTGAAATATGGTTTACTAATCTGGGGTAATAGCTGTTGCCATAGGAGACACTTTTGGGAATTTAATGTAAACAATGTACTGTACTTGTATGAAACTCAATTTCCAATATTGAATACAAGTACAGTAAATAGTTTACATTAAATTCCTAAAAGCATATTATATAAAAAGCATTTTGGCCGTAGAAATGGATTATTTGAGACGAAGTGCTAAAGTCTCCCGTTTGGACCACATTAAAAATGAAGAAATTAGGCATAGAATGGATGTTGAGGAGACAGTGTTAAATAGCATAGAAAATAAGACTTTGAAGTGGTTTGGTCATCTGATGAGAATGGGCGAAGATAGATAGCCTAAACAAATTTACCAGTGGTAACCTCCAGGAAGAAGAGGAAGAGGTAGACCAAAAAGAACTTGGGACAACGAAGTAATGGAGGTCATGCAAAAGAGGGGGTTGAGGACTGAAGACGCACAAGACGGAAGGCTTTGGAGGATTGGCACAGGAAGACTCCAGTAGCTGTAGAATCCTGAATATGATAGTAACGTTGAGTTTATAGATTATAATTGAGGATAACTGTCTTCCATAATATTTTAGATTAATAAAGGTCTTAAAAACTGGTTCCAGCCAACCAGAAAGAGACCATCCAATGTCTCAACTCTCATTATAAAGAGACTGTATCCTTCCCGGGCCTACTCTGTCATTTATGAGAGATATGTAGAATGATTTTATTCTACCCATGATTGCAAAGTGAAAATTCGTGCGAGTCGTTCGTTTACGATTCAAAAAAATACTGGGATGAATTCTGAACAAACCGTGAAGAATCTTTACAAACGATTCGTAATATTTGAATGGCTGAAAAAGAATGGCGTTGCCCAGTTCCAGTTTGAAACCCTTATAATATTATAAATGATCTTTCCATTTTTCGATACTATCAATAGACGCCAGAACTATCGATACTATTGAAAACAATTTAACTACTGATAGTTTGTCATAACTATCGATAGTATTGATAGTACTATCGACTATCGCTCATCACTAAAACTGAAGCACTTATAGAAGTTCTTCCTCAAAGTAAAATTCTTAATTGCTGCAGTTCTGAGACCACATAGTACCTGCGAGAACACGAATCTCAGGTATTCCAATGGGAATTCATGTTATTTATGTGGTGAAATCCCTGTCAGATAGTTGGGTCTGCAATATCGGAACACACCGTAGCGGCCTCGCAGCGCCCCAAATCCCAGCGTGTATGCGTGTTTCCGCTAGTCTGGGCAAGTGAGGCGCCTCCAACAGGAAGCTGGAAATTGCTGTTGGTCACGTGATCGATCCTTCTAAGCAAAATGTACACACAATCACCAATACAAATAGACACTTGATTTGCATGTATAATTAGATTTATAACAGACAACATGATTCGTGCACGCGAACCCAGTCCGAAATTCTATTCAGGCACAAAAAAGAATACGAAAGCCAGAATTTAGTACGTACACATGTACGGGGGATACAAGGGTATATGCAGTTTATATTGCTAGAGGTTAAATGACCAGGGAAGGGTCTACAGTGTGGCAAATTCGTGAACGCAGTCTGTCCAGGTATTAATGAAAAATACATCACTGTATTTTCTCATTATGTGAACTGTCTCCCATTGTAGCACAAGTGAAAATATAACCGGCTATAAATTCAGTGAACCCAGGTTCGATTTTTGCACGAAAATAGAGATTTATTTCTTGCAAGGGGCTGTACGTGTCTACTGTAGGTCTAAATTGTATGTCTTTGATCTAATGTTTGTCCTGTAACAGTGACGACAAGAAAATCATGTTTCTTGTAAATTTATAATGGTCATTAACAGAGACCGGAAGTTTAGGCATTGTGAATAATTAAAATAGGCAGCCAAAAAGTCATTATAGGAATAGCTAAAATACGCAATAATAGGCAATTACAAAAACCTTGTACTAGACCCACAACCTTGCACTTCCCACAAAAGGATTTCGGCAGCAAGAAATCTTTACATAAGTCGAATGCAAACTGAGATTTTCGACTCGATGTTGCAATTACTGTTGGAAGCAAAGAAATCTTCTCAGTAGCCTTGGAAAGTGCATTTTTGTGTTTGGTTGTACTGATGTGTTGCGATATGAAATATTTAGCTAGCTACAACAACGTCGCGATGAAAACTGAAAGAAAAATAACGTTAGACCCGCACTCATTGTTGCCTTGTCAAATAAACACAAGCGATAATTAAAACGCGTACTGTTATACATTTTTGCACGCCAGCACTCATTGTTGCAAAGAGAATATAAAGTGACAGACTTCACCGAATATATATTATTGTCTTTCACTTTCATTGTAGCGGTATATGAAATAAATTAAAATATACCTGTAGACAATTTTTAATAATAAATTAATAAATAATAGATGAATAATCAAATAAAGGAAAAAAAGTATTTATTTTGTAAATTAGGCATTTATATTAAAAAAGACAAAAAAGGGCAACATAAATCTGTGACGTTTCGATCACAAAGGTATAATTTGTACAGATTTACTTTCAAAATGAAGATAGATTTAACACATTTAAAAAGGCATTCTGCCAAAGTTCCGGTCTCTGGTAATTAATAATAAATATACAGGGTAGAAGTGATATAGCTCTAACTGTGCAGGTTGAAGTGGAGAAATAGAATATATTGTTAGCAGAATAGTAGATGATACTAAGGGATGTGGTACTGGAACTAAATGACAGCTGTGAGCAGTATGGAATGAAGATAAATGCTAACAAGACGAAGACCATGGTCACAGGAAGAAAAGTAAAGAAGGTAAACTTGCGAATTCTAAATGAGGCAATAGAGCAAATGGACAGCTTCAAATACTTGAGGTGTACTATAAGCAATAACACGAGCTGCTGCCAAGAAGTCAAAAGAAGAATAGCAATGAAAAAGAAAGCTTTTAATAGAAAAAGGAATATCTTCTGCAGACCTATGGAGAAATAACTAATGAAGAGACTAGTGATGTGACTTGCGTGGAGTGTAGAATTGTATGGGGCAGAAACATGGACATTATGACGATGTGAAGAGAAGCAAATAGGAACATTTGAAATGTGGATATGGAGGAGGGGACTTCAGTAAAATTTTCAGGGGGAAAGCCGAAAACCTTGAGGCACTTTGAGTAGAGAATGAGATGAGAATGACTGCATGGGAAACCAAGAGCCATGAAGTTCATTTTACACAATGCTTCCATGGTACCACGCGTGACGTCAGAGTAAACCTTTAATGTCAAAACGTTACCAATTTTTTTCTCTTATAGGTCGAATATAAATTTTCATGTGAAAATGAATAATTTTCTTTCCATTAAATTGATTACAGTAACGTTTAGTTAGCAGTAATATTTTATTTCAGAACTCTTTCAACTGTAGATATATGAGAAAGCTATGAACTTTTCACCAATTTGGTATTACGCTTTTTTTTTTGTTACATACAACGTGAGCTATTCACTTTGAAAATCTGCAGGGTTATTCCACTTCCACTTATACAGAGTCACAGCTGACACAACACTATACAATGGGTAGTAAGAATGAAACTTAAGTTCTTTCTCAAGGTTTGTACGTATGAGTATGAGCACTTTCTGTGACTATATACTCGTAACCAATAGAACATACTACCTAACGCAATTATATACTCACCTCAACAACCTTCTTGATCATTTAAAAGTTAGTATATACTCGTGTTATATATCTTCTTTGACCACACCGTACAGTGATGCTCTATTTTTTATAGACTTTCACATGCTGTCGGCATGCTGTAGTGGCTTGTGGCTGGTTTTTGTAAATTTTGGTTTTGGTTGGATAAATAAATAAATATATATATATATAAAGAATTAAATAAAAATAAATAAATAGCATGAAAGAGTGAATCAGAAAAGTGACATTAATAAAACAGGAAATAAGAAAATAACAGCCTACTGAGAAACCGCCATTAAACGAGATATTGAATGACGATTACAATCATGTTCTAGAATTACAGGTACCTATGTTAATAGATTATGAAGCAGTTATTTATATAAAATGTGTATAATTCGCTATATAATTTTAAAGTTACAAATAATTGCAATTTTGTATTTCATATTTTACAAAATCAACTGTAATTCTTAATTATAAATACCAATACAGTCTAAACCTTATAATATGATAGTCATTTTTATGTTTATAGGTAATGTTTTTTTTTATGAAGAACAAATACGTGTTTAACCAATTTACATTCACTTTTGCGAAGCGTTAATAGTACATTATGCAACGAGCCTATAATGATAGTAATTAAGAATCGAGTATGGATATTTATGAAACGAGCGCAAGCGAGTTTCATAATTTTCATACGAGCTTCTTAATTACCATTATAGGCGAGTTTCATACGACTTTTTATGCTCGACCATATTTCTAACTTGAAATTACCGGTATTCAGATGTATACATTTTATTTGTATCTGACAAGATCGGAAGTGACCTTGTTCTAGATCGTGAATTGTGAGATGTGCGCAGACGCGAAAGTATTGATTTTTTCCGAGGAACAATATGTCATTGACCTTGACGTAGTCCCGTTAAACTTGATAATATTATAATATTATAACCTTGATTATTGAATTCGACATTGAAAAACGAGATGACAAATTGAATTTATTTGAATATTATTTACAATTAACGCTAATTATTATAGTAACAGAACATAATCTTCTGCGACAGTATTCGATTTCCAGCCTCTGTGACTTTTCGCTAATTCTCTTTCGATTGCATATCCGAGAATAATCGATACTTGCGGTTTTATAACGGTACAAAGCTGACTTGACATTGGCTGAACACATGTAAACTGAGTTATCATTGGCTGAAGACCTGTACTTTAATGAGTAGGTGTACTTTAATGACATGCATTAAAGGACAGCTACCAGATGTATAATTAGTACATTTCGGCATGGTCGAGCATAAAGGATTTTAAAGTTTCTGAATCCACATGTTCACGTATTTTTCTATATTTTTCCATGAGGCACTACATCTTTCATAAATTCTGCAATTTTTTTTAGACTTAACTCTTTAAACTGAAAACAAATCATCAAATATTCAGAATTGAGCCTGGTACAAACCTTGCTCAGAATAATATGAGAAAGAACTTATAAAAATGAGAATATACTAGCTTTTATTCTTAACATATATGAGTATGTATTCTGCATAAGATGGACACTAGAGTTTATTCTACTATGCTTCCATGTTATGATTATGTAATTAAAAATGAGTAGGTAGGCCTACTCAAATGTCTTTATTCTTACTAACAAAAATATTTACTAAGAAAAGCCTAGTATATATTATATAATTATTTTTATTCTTATCACCCAATTACATGAGAAGGAACAAATACCCGCCCCATGGGCTGAAGATAATCTCTCCGTTTTCCATGGCGAGAGTGGAATCACGTACCGCTTGGACAGGAAATGTTTCGCTAGCCAAAGGGCGAAGGCAGCGGACTAAGTGTAAAACGTAATTTTAAAAACTAAGTAGAGATAGTTATTCGACCTTGCTGTTTTGTAGGCTCTAGTACACATTTGGCTAGCCTGTTAATGAAGTACAGGCTGCAATTGAGGCACAGTCAAGAGCATAACGATGAAGTCTCTTTAAAAGCATTTTAATGGTTGACTGTCCATGCATATAATTTAGGCGTGTTGTCCTGCTCTTTAAATTCTACAACTTTGTACGAGTTTCACTGAAATACCCCCTCCCCCTTCGTGAACTCTGTTTGCTCGACCCCACCTAATAATTTTGTAACAAATACCTTCATTTTCGCCTGTAACCATTGTTTTAATAATGTATTACTAAATCTGGCAATAGTCTTTCCATTCCCAATATATGTTGCATCCAACTGTTTTAAATAGTTTGATACTTTTCTAATGGTTGAATCTACTTTCAATTATTCTAAAATGTTTACATTCTTCTTGTTATCCAAAAGAGTGATTTCTGGTGTTTTCCTGAAAATTTCCGTTTAAATCACTATCCCTATAATCTCTCTTTTTTCGGCACATACAAACTTTACTGCAACACAGCAAATTTATTTCCAGAAAATGATCCTGTTTAAACATAGATTTAAACAAATAATTTATTACTTTATCTATGTTGAAAATACATATTTGTGTACAACAGTGAGAAACCATCAGGAAACATCAAACATAAATAGAAACAGTATTCAGAATTCGGAATTTGTGATTTCAAAAAGACGGAGCAACGTCTCATACTTCCCGGATTTCCATCAATGTTCTAGCGATTTATTTCCAGGACGAATCATCTCTGGATTTGGAGACTTATTATAGCCTGCAAGGTCTCCTGACCTTACTGTTTGTTATTTTATCTATGGTTCTGAAGAACCTAGTGCATTCGACTCGACCAGCTACGACAGAAATTCCTCTAGAAACAACAAAGAACACACAAGATAAGGAGAATGCACAAATTCCCAATTAAGGAAAATATACTCTTAAGTATCCATTGGGCATCGAACCAGAGTATTCTCTTATAGCTTCTTCCTTCAGTTACAGTTTTCAGGGGTAGTAATTAGTTTCCACTTATGTGGAACTGTCAGTTTATCACAAGTTTATTTAATTTCACTTCATAGCAGGCATCTACGTGTAACTTCTTGTTCAGTCAACTGCCCGAAGACAGGTTTGAACTTCATAAGTGACACCGGCATCACTTATGAGACAATTAAGCCAGAAGGTAATGGGGTAGGGTGCCCATTTCTTTCTTCCTCCATTGATTACATCGCCGACTATACTTCGTTCCATAATGTTTGACGTGGCGATACATAGTCTGATCCGTTTGCGTATGGATAATATTAATTTATTATTATAAAACTGTTATGATAGTAGGAAAAATTGCTTGCTGGTTATATTATGATTAAAAGATAGGAGTTTTCATATATGACAATCAACATTGCATAATCTGAAAGGACAAATGAAAATTGTAGTTGATTAAAATGGCTACTACAAATAAACAGCGGGCACAATGTGTCCTTTGATACGCTAAATTTGAGAGAGTTAAAAGAGTTCAAAGGGAATTTCGACGTGAGTATGGTGTGCGTAATGTACCTAAATACGATTCCATAATGTTGTGGTATCGAACATTTGTAGAAACAGGTTCTGTGTTAAAAAACACGCGGGAGGTCGCAGGCGAAACCCAGTACGAGAAGTAGCTATCTCTTGGCTTGGTTCCCAAACTCCCCAGATCTAACCTCTCCTGACTTCTTCGTGTGAGGTTTTGTTAAAGACATTTCTATTCACAGAAACTCAGGAACATTGATGATCTGGGAGTAAAAATTACTCAAGCTTTTCAAGAAATCACCCCTCTTTATGTTACAACGGACATGGGCTGAATTGCATCACTGTTATGAGTTGTACAGGGTGAGAAATGGGGATGATGTTGGACTCTGAGGAATTTCCCATCTTTCAGTGTTGTATGCACAAAGTTTCAAAAAATAATGTTCAGTAGTAAATGTTTTAGGGTGTTTTTATTTTATCCATACCCAAAAGGATCACACTGTACATCGACACGAGACATCCGCATAAACAACAGCTGATCCGGCTCAAAAACTGCTGAAGATAGGAGAGCAAAGTCCTGAAAGTTGTCTTCTAACACGAATTTTAACAAGTTAATTGTTTTTAATATTCTAATATTTTAATACTGTGTACATTTTAATAGGCTAATTTTATTGTACTTGTATAATTGTCCGTTCAAGCAACACTTTCTGCGTGCCTCACATAGTAAAGAAAATATATGGTATGTTGAATAATTTCGAGGGAAAAATTGTTCCGGGGCCGGGTATCGAACCCGGGACCTTTGGTTAAACGTACCAACGCTCTCCCACTGAGCTACCTGGGAACTCTACCCGACACCGATCCAATTTTTCCCTCTACAGTATATCCACAGACCTCAAAGTGGGCTGACAGCCGTCAAGCAACCAACATTTGAGTGCACACTAACTCTGTGTGACTTTAAATTGTGGTTTTCTGTTACTTACAGTGACGTGTATTATACAAATTAAGCTTTCAGGAATAACTCCCTGTAAAGTTAATTTGAATAATTTCGAGGGAAAAAACGTCACTGTACGTAACAGAAAACCACAATTTAAAGTCACACAGTGTTAGTGTGCACTCAAATGTTGGTTGCTTGACGGTTGTCAGCACACTTTGAGGTCTGTGGATATAGAGGGGAAAAATTGGATCGGTGTCGGGTAGAGTTCCCGGGTAGCTCAGTGGGAGAGCGTTGGTACGTTTAACCAAAGGTCCCGGGTTCGATACTCGGCCCCGGAACAATTTGTCCCTCGAAATTATTCAAATTAACTTTACAGGGAGTTATTCCTAAAAGCTTAATTTGTATATGGTATGTTGTTTTTTTGTACGACTTTTCTATGCGCGGAGGTAAACTACACACACTTTTCAGGTATATTTTTTCCCATACTTTTGCTGTACATTTGTAGCATGTAAACTGCACACACAGCATAGCTCGGATTATTTTTTTTAATAAATGACATATAAATCGAACGCAATGCCAATCAATGTTACAAGCGATAAACACAATTGACAATTGCAATGAAATGAGAGAGGTAGTGTATGAATTAGACTGACTCAGATGGATAGTTACACAGCAGTTCAACATAAAGTATTGGTCCTTGAACACAGCTGTTTATAAGTGCTATCTATGCTACAATAAGTGTTGTATTGAGTGAAGCCAATGTCATTAGATGTACATTGCACCTAAGTCAATCTTGGCTTCGTCAGATTAAAAAAATATGGTTTAATAAACAAATATAAAAGTGATTCTGAAATCGGCAGATGGTTAAAATTTGTATTCCCTCCACCATTTTTAGACCTACATGAGGATGTTTTGTATCTGATTTAGTGGCCATTAAGCAACAAGATGAAAAGCTAGATAACTTTTGTGACTATTTATTTTAGTAGACACCTACGTAGACGATAACGCTACCTTTCCTCCTTCAATCTGGGCAGCTAGAACAGAAAGCTTGCAGCGTACAACTAATTAATGTCTGTGAGTATTTTCACATTAGATTCAACAAGACATTTTACTCTGCTCATTCTGATATTTATACTTTTACGAACAGGTTAATTGAATTTCAAATATACATATACGTGAAAATTCAGGGGATATTTACTGCAGCAAAAATTAAAAATAAGGCTCCTTACAGAAGAAAGAATCTATGGAGAGAAATATAAAAGATTTTACTGAGAAGCATGTATCCCGATTGGAATTCATTTAGCGAACAAAATACCACCTACCAATATAAATTATTGGTTAATACGTTAATATTGTAGTAAGAGTATGTTCAAAGGAAATAGGCTACATGCCATTATAGCTCTGTGTGCAATTTACATCCTGTTTTATTACCTGGGATGTGTGAGTGTGCAGATTACATATCCAAAATCGGTGTGTGCAAATTATATGTGTGTAAGTTACCTTTGTGCGAGATAGTGCTTATTTGCTTGCTTTCCGCACAAAACCAATACGCGGTAAGTGTGAAATACCACATTCAGTATTCCCAACGTAACACACATAACAATTTTTCTCTTCTTACCGCTTAAGAGCCATATTCATTTTACTGCTTTAGGCTTTTAACATATTATTTTTAGAGACGTTTAACATAGTAATAATTATAAATTGGAAACTTACCACTGTAATTTCACCTAAATTGCAATGTTAATTATTGTTTTTAAATATTTGCAAAAATTAAGTAAAGTCTACTACTCCACAAAAGTTATTGCATTCCTGATGCAAGTAACATTAAGGAAGCCTGAAAAAATCAACAAGATTCCAGATGCCGATGTTATTACAGCTATATGTTATATAAATAATATTGTTAAAATATTAAAATGAAAAATAAATCATTACATAACCTTACCTTTTGTTTTAAGTTCGCATTTATAGACTGGGGGAAAAAAAAAGACAGACGTATATCACGGCCTGCTGGAATATAGTAAACACAGAAAATATTTTATAGCAACAATGTTGAAGATAGATATTTTAGTTTTTAAAAGTTGCCGTCATTGAACAGAAACCAAGATGGAGATTTCATTGCAACTAATTAGAAATTCCTCTTTCAGGTATGTAATAAACGATCTTCGCACAAAATAATGTACGGTACACGAGCGGTATGTTTTTCAATCTCTTCCTCGAACATGAAAACATCAACATACCGCTCTTGTAACGCATATTCCTATCTTTTAGGTCATATACCTGAAACGTGTGTGCAGTTTACCGCCCCCGTTTTCTATTATGCTAGAAGAGTAAAAAATTTGAGTGAGCGAGGAAGTTTTACAGTCACAAGGATGTTACTGTAAATAAAACAAACTTTGTGACAAATTGTGAATCCAATTACAAGGCAGAAGCGGGAAAGAACATTTCACACAAAACACGAATTCCAAATTGCAGTTTCCTTTACAGCAGCGAGTGTGTTGTGTACAAAATGTTTAGAATTAGAAACAATTTGCCGGCTGGAAACTCTTTCAAGATTTCAACTTAACGCAAAAGACAGAAGAATTTCAATTGGAAGAGTAGTCACCTAGTGATATCCAGCTCTCGAATTAAAGCCAGTTGTGACAGACAGACAGACAGACAGACAGACAAACGACCAATAGAATGCGATAGGTTTTAATTCTGTTCGATGTTGAAAACGTTGAACCCTTTAAAAAAAAGTAGAGAGTGGAAAAAAAAAGGAAAGGCTGTTGGCGATGTTCCAAGATTTGAAGATAATTGCATTAGTTACGTCACTTGAGCGTATAAAAAGAAGGGCGATAGGCGTGAAAAGGAAGAGAGGAGAGGCAGGAACATTCTCATCGATCACGTGGTGTTTCCACGGCCGCCTGCTGATGTGTTTAGCGCCTCATGAAGAAGCAGCTGCGACTTACTACAAGTATAATCTCATTTTTTATATTCTTTATTTGTAAGCGAAAGAGGAAGACGCTTTTCATGTTACTCGTCCTCCAAGTCTCGTTATCTGGACAGCGGTACTTCAAGTTCTCAGAATTCTGATTTCGCTTCGTTTGAATTAGGAATAAATTTTGCTGCGCGCTTCCAATTCACTTTTCAAGTGTCAGTCAGAAGGCAGCAATTTTTGTTTCAGCTTCCATTACCGGAACTTTGGAATTGATTTACATTCCTCCTCGTCTAGTTTCAAGAAGCAAAGACTTACATAAGAAGAACGCCCGCCCATACACAAATTGCCTTTCATTTGCAAACGGAGTACATTGTATATAAAATCTACAAAACAGGAAGTTATTGTAGGATTATGATCAAGTACTCAATGACAACATTCAAGATTTGTACGCTTTCACTCATTTCGTTCTCACACGCGTGAGTACTTGAAACAAATTATGCTTTCACAGACAATGAGACTCTCTGTTCATATGGTCAGCATGGAGCAAGATTACCGCTAAATATGCCATAATTAGACATCAGATTTTTAGGTACTTAAAAACTAACTTTTAGGCTATATGATGAAGGATGGGTGGAGCGGAGAAAAATTCTCTCCGGCTCCGGGACTCGATGCTGAACCCTGGACTCATTTCACCGGCATTATCACCTTCATTTCATTCGAACGCCAAATAACTTGAGATGTTGATACAGCGTCGTAAAATAATCTAATAAAATAAATTAAAATATTTGAACCATACCCACGTCATGACATTCAAAATTTTATCTTTCACTACAACACGAAATTTTAAAAATACATGCGTAACACATATAAATACGCAATTTTAGGCTCTAAAAACTTAAAAATAGGTCTCAATGGGCAAAATAGGCATTTTAGACATCATAAAATCCGTTTCAAAGGTTTAAATTTTATATAAAATGTGAAGATATTTAACTAGTTTTACTACTTTTAACTAGTTTTAGGTATCTAACCTAAAATCCGAGGTCTGGTCATAATGAAGGATAAAAATGCTTAATTCCTTTGGGGGGGGGAGAAGTAATCTCCACTCCAGTAAATTAATTTAGAAAGAGTACACGTATAACAAGACATTTAGTTATTTTCTCATAGCACATATTGGTGCGCGACACTGATAGTTCGTTCCTTCTAAGTAAATAAATAAAAGTTGATTTGATTTATTTACTTACCGCACGTGTGTTGTATTAGTAATATGCGTTACAAGAGCGGTATGTTGAAGTTTTCATGTTCGAGGAAAAGTTTGAAAAAGCGAAACGTAGTTGAGCTTTTTTAATTTCCGAGAATTGAAAGAAAACATACCACTCGTGTATCGTACATTATTTTGTGAGAAGATCGTTTATTACATACCTGAAAGAGGAATTTCAAATTAGTTGCAATGAAATCTCCATCTTGGTTTCTGTTCAATGACGGCAAATTTGCAAAACAAAAATATCTATCTTCAACATTGTTGCTTTAAAATGTTTTCTGTGTTTACTATACTCCAGCAGGCCGTGATATACGTCTGTATTTTTTTTGTCCTCAGTCTATGATGAGTCTGGAATCTTGTTGATTTTTTCACGACTTCCTTAATGTTACTTGCATCACGAATGCAGTAACTTTAGTGGAGTTGTAGAGTTTACTTAATTTTTGCAAATATTTAAAAACAATAATTAACAGTGCAATTTAGGTGAAATTGCAGTGGTAAGTTTCCAATTTATAATTATTACTATATTGAACGTCTCTAAAAATAGTATGTTAAAAGCCCTTAAGCAGTAAAATCAATATGTCACTTAAGCGGTAAGAAGAGGGAAATTGTTATGTGTGTTAGGTTGGGAATACTGAATGTGGAATTTAAGACTTTCCGCGGGTTGGTTTTGTGCGGAAACCAAGCAAATACGCACAATCTCGCACAAATTTAACTTACAAGGCTTACCAACAACATCGGTAAGGTTGTTAAAAAACATGATCGGCCAAAAAATTACAGTAGTAGTAAGATAAATGTAAAATCGTCTTTATTATAGTCCATGGACGCCAATGAATAGCTACGGATCAGGGCTTCCATATTTTGCAGATAATACTAAGCCTAGCATTAGAGATGTCAATCCTACGTTCTCACTGTCATTATCCCCAAGGAAAACGTCCTGGTACTCATTTTGTTAGAGGCGGATTAACCCCGAGGCCATAGTAACTGCTGAAAGGATTGCAGTAATTGCAAAAGCTCATGACCTTGTCGGGAATCGAACTCGCGACCTTCTGCATTGTAGTATAGTGTCTTAACCATTATATTACCAAGTACCTCTGTTATTACCAATAGTAATAATAGTAATGAATGCAATAATAATAATAATAATAATAATAATAATAATAGACCCTAATAATAATAATAATATTAATAATAATAATAATAATAATAATTACACCGATTAAATTATTTAGGGGATACTATTTTATCTTCAGTCCCGCGCCGTGGCGTCGTGGTCTAAGGCACCTTGCCTAGGACTCCTGGCAAGGAATGCGCGCTGGTTCAAGTCCTCATGGGGGAAGAAATTTTCTCATGAAATTTCGGCCCACATGGGATCGGTGCCCACCTAGCATGGTGATGCACATGGGAAGCTACGATAGATAGCGAAATCCCATTTCGAAAGTCAGTTATAGCAGTTGGAGGATCATCGTGCTAGCCAAATTTTATTTCCGCACGGGTTAGATTATCGTTCACCTTTGCTGAGTCCTGTGAAAGTAAGACCCTCTATAGGCTGTCGTGCCACGTATTTATATTTTAATACCCGGTTGGCTTATGTACTGCATCACTAAAATTTCAAGTCTCGAGTTTGATTCACAGCAGAAAGGTGTCTCATGCCTGTTTAAACAGAGATCGTGTAAGATTTTAAAGATTCATACATACTTACTTACAAATAGCTTTTAAGGAACCCGGAGGTTCATTGCCGCCCTCACATAAGCCCGCTATCGGTCCCTATTCTGTGCAAGATTAATCCAGTGTCTATCATCATATCCCACCTACCTCAAATTCATTTTAATATTATCCTCCCATCTACGTCTCGGCCTCCCCAGAGGTCTTTTTCCCTCCAGTCTCCCAACTAACACTCTGTATGCATTTCTGGATTCGCCCATACGTGCTACATGCCCTGCCCACCTCAAACGTCTGGATTTAATGTTCCTAATTATGTCAGGTGAAGAATACAATGCGTGAAGTTCTGCGTTGTGTAACTTTCTCCATTCTCTTGTATCTTCATCCCTCTTAGCCCCAAATATTTTCCTAAAAATCTTATTCTCAAACACCCTTAATCTCTGTTCCTCTCTCAAAGTGAGAGTCCAAGTTTGACAACCATACAGAAGAACCGGTAATATAACTGTTAGTCCCATTACTAGGCTTATTGTATGGATTCGTAACAAGCTGTCTTTTACGGTGATAGGTTGTTAGCCCTTCTCCCAACCCCCAAGCTGGAGGCCCTCCTCTTATCGGCTGTTCACGACTGTTTATTCAATATATTCTCAGTTACCCTCCATATAAAAAACAAAACCTATAAATAGTAAGGACATTCAATCAAATAAAAATATTATAACAACAGATCCAGAATTAAATCTAATAATATCTCATTCAATAATAGTACATTATGCAACGAGCCTATAATGAAGGTAATTAAGAAGTGAGTATGGACATTTATGAAACGAGCGCAAGCGAGTTTCATAATTTTCATACGAGCTTCTTAATTACCATTATAGGCGAGTTTCATACGACTTTTTATGCTCGACCATATTTCTAACTTGATATTATTAATTTTATTGTATCTGACCTGGAGCAATGTCCCGTATGTTGTGAGATGTGAGCAGTCGCGAAAGTATTGATTTTTTTCCGAGCAACGGATATCCACATTGACCTTGCTTGGCCATAAGAACCTACAGAGATAACATTGAAATAAAATTAGACATTGAAAAACGGGATAACAAACTATATTTATTTGAATATTATTTACAATTAACTCTAATTATTATAGTAACAGAACATAACCTTCTGCGACAGTATTGGATTTCCAGCCTTCGTGACTTTTCGCTAATTCTCTTTCGATTGCATAACCGAGAATAATCGATACTTTATTTAATACTATACACTTGAGCTACATTAGCCATTGCAGCCCGAAAGAGCAGAAGCTCGTGCTCGGGCGCAGTTCAGATCAGTTATACAAAATATATCACAAAATTAAGAGAGTTCATTGAGCACAATAACATTAATAAATGGTAAAATACATACAGCATGTAATAATATGGTCTATATACAAATAGAAAATACAAAAGTACATAAATATTAGAGTATAAATTTTTAACTCAATTAGCTTAAACAAGTAATTAATTAATCTGATTTGTTTCTTAAATCTATGTGTGTTAAGTGTACTTAGCTCAGGGTAAGCTCTAATTAATGCATTATATATTTTGGGTCCAAAATTTCTGCTGTGTTTTAATCCAGCAGTTGTGTGGCATTTGGGAGTATCTAGAAAGAAACTGTAGTTTTGTCTCGTATGGTATTCGTGAGGATCAAATTTAAATGTATTGTGGTTTTTATGGAAGTAAATCAGCAATGTTTGTTTATAAATTTGTTCTATATTTGATATACCAAATTCCTGAAAAATTAATTTTCTTGGATAACCAAAAGGTTTATATAGACAAATTTTGATAATTCTTTTTTGGAGCAAATTTAAAGGATGGAGAGTCGATTTTGCCATTCCTCCCCAACCTATTTTACCATACTGAATTATTGATTGAAACAGAGCTAAGTACACAGTACGCAGAACATAAACAGGTAAATAAGAGCGTAGAATGGAAAATTTGTGGATTGTTTTACGCAATCTGTTACACAGGAAGGAGATATGGTTGTCCCATTTTAAATGTTGGTCAATAATAATGCCTAAATATTTAACTTGTGAGGATATGCTCAAAGCGTTACATGAGCAAGTAGGTAGGTTACAATCATGTATTCAAGGCCATGTGATGTTAATGAAAATGGTATTAATTTTGTGTTAGAAACGTTCAAAGAAACTAAGTGAGCATCCAGCCATTCCTTAATAATGTCAATACCACTATTAGGATTTGAATCCGTGTTCGCTCTTTTCACGGTCAGATACGCTAACCGTTACTCCACACCGGTGGATTTTAGTTCTATTATTGAGTAAGTTTTATTATTAACCAGAATGTAAACAAATAATGTATAACATGAGACTCTCTTCTGTCGAGAATGTAACGCTGTCTGCTTGATTTATAGCTACAATCTGCAACTTTAACCAAAGAGGAGAACTTAGTGGTTTATTCATGTGGAATTAAATTAATTACAATAAAAGTATCTGAGTCATACTACTAGAATATGGAGCATGTCCGTTGATACAACTAACTTGTTGTTATTCTTAAAATTATCCCTGTCGAAACGTCTGAGAACATTTTATAAAACGCTTTATATTGAACATAAAGTTTCGTTTCTTTCATTTCGGTGTACAAAGACGTCAGCATAAATCCCATATAATGCCGTGTCTTCTTTCACAATCGATTGTTTCACTTCCTTATAACGTTTCATAAAAGCGATACCTCAGTGATGTATAACAAACTTTTTTATTAGCCATAAAAATATATTGGTTAGGGAAAGACGTGTAAGATGGAGTCACGTGACAACTGATGACGTAATACGAATCGCTTGCTACTCTCTTTATATTGATCCTTTTCCTTTCCGCTCCTTGCAAGACGACAGACAAGGGAATTGTGGGTTCTATCCATTTTCTTTCTCTGTTTCTCCTTCGTTTTTCATCCTTGATTTCATTTTTAATATCGTTCTCCGAATGCATATTTCTTTAGTATTTTTGTCTCGTATTGAAGTGCTTTGCTTCTTCTTGAAGCAGAGGTGGGATTTCTTCTAAATTCACATCTAGACGTTTTAAACCCAACAATTTACAAGTACATGGCGAAATTCCTGTGGCATTGCGTTGATGTTGCAACGTTGCAACGCGTTGTTGCGCTTCGACCAATGTCGAAAGGGGTTTAACATGATCAACAAGCAAACATTTATATGCAAATCAAGATTTCAGGTATAACTCCCTGTAAAGTTGATTTGAATAATTTCGAGGGAAAAATTGTTCCGGAGCCGGGTATCGAACCCGGGACCTTTGGTTTAACGCACCAACGCTCTACCACTGAGCTACTCGGGAACTCTAACCGACACCGATCCAATTTTTTCCCTCTATATCCACAGACCCCGAAGTGGGCTGACAACCGTCAAGCAACCAACTTCGAGTGCACACTAACTCCGTGTGACTTAAATTGTGGTTTTCTGTTAACGAACAGTGACGTGTATTATAATTTTCCCTCGAAATTATTCAAATCAACTTTACAGGGAGTTATACCTGAAATCATGATTTGCATAATACACGTCACTGTTCGTTAACAGAAAACCACAATTTAAGTCACACGGAGTTAGTGTGCACTCCAAGTTGGTTGCTTGACGGTTGTCAGCCCACTTTGAGGTCTGTGGATAGAGGGAAAAAATTGGATCGGTGTCGGTTAGAGTTCCCGGGTAGCTCAGTGGTAGAGCGTTGGTACGTTAAACCAAAGGTCCCGGGTTCGATACCCGGCTCCGGAACAATTTTCCCCTCGAAATTATTCAAACATTTATATGTTCAAGGCGGGATTCAAACTAGGGACTGCGGGTGTAATTTACCGTTAAACTTAAATCTTACTCAGCTTATACACATCAGATATGACAAAACTAACTTCCGCTCTCACTCGCTGTGTTCGTTGTATTTGTCCTTCGAGTCTCGCTCATCATTCTCGAAATAGCATTTGGTAGGCGTGGAGAGATTTCGTAACTTTGAATAACATACATCATTGAAATAAATATCATTATAAATATATAATGAGACAAAAAGCAAAATAGAACAGCATGATATTATGATATTACCTATATATATATATATATATATATATATATAATTTGAACTGGTAATGGAAATTACGGGAAAACGGCTGGACGGATTTTAATAAATGACCCCTCATTTTGAAGCTTGGAACTCAAAGTTTTTCGGAAAAATAGTAGTTTTCAGTGAAATGTCAATTATCCTACATAATTTTCCTATTTTCCAAAATCCATCTTCCGTCAGTTTTGAGAACTAGCTAATAGCATTCACGGCCGACTTGATATAACCTTCGCTTTTTTGTAAAGGAGAAGCGAAGCGAGCATCAAGTCGGCCGTGTTGCATTTCAGAATAAAACAAAACACATACTACAGTAAACAATATTACACAAAGGCCATAATCTGCAAGAATGCTGACATATTTAGAGCTCAAATTCAATTGGTTATTAAAAACTTAACTTACTAAAAATAATTTACAGGTTCTATTCTATGGTGTGTAATTTTCTGGGTACAGCTGTGTATTGGATATTAAAAACTACAAAACATGAGGTGGTTTGATGACATTAATACCATTATAAATGAAATATTATTGCAGTTAATGCCATGATATGACTATTTTTCATTAATTATACATATTAATGCTATATTGATGATATGAAAGTGAAACGTTTTGGGGTTATATAAGTAGATGTAGAGAATAACTTAAATTAGATTTTGATTTCTATATTTTACTGAGTAACGGCTATATAGTATATAATATGCAGAATGTTACTGAAAGTTATAAAACTTACGTAAGGTAATAATATTATTAAAAATCAAATATTTTTATAATTATTAATCATGTGGGATTGGCTCTTTTTCATATATTTAATGGCGGAGTGGTGTAGATATTTATATGCGTGGTTCTCTTCAGTATTGCCTCGAGAGAGAGAGAGTACCTTTCATTATTATGGAAGCAAATAACTTTCAAAATGTCTGGTATTCTTCATTGAAAATAAATCTGAAAAATGTTTATTTGAACGTCTAATGAACTTAGTTTGCAGTATTTGCTGCACAAGCCACTAGTTGTTATATAAATAGAGAAAAAAAAACAATTCTCAAATAAATTTGCATTTCTAAGAAACATAAAACATAACGTTAGTATCTTTTTACTTGAGATTGCACACTTGATCTCAAACATACGAGAAGAAAATTCCTAGCCTTTTAATAAGGGCCTAGCAATTAAATAAATACTGGGGAAAGCTGAAAGGTAGAGATGATGTTTCAAATAAGCTACATGATTGTTTATACATGTATAACAGTTGCCAAAGTAGATAAAAGTTCAGTCAGATATAAACTACTGTGGCAATTCAAGGCTGCTTGACGTTCGAGACTTCGGGAGTGATCAATCTCGGCGTCTCGAAACACTCACAAGCAGTCTTTACGTCAACGACGCGACATATAGAACATTGTCGTGCGGGTTTTCGGCTTTGCGGGCGCTGTTAGTCTTGCTTTCTCGATCGTTGTTAATCTCTAATGTCTTTACAAGTAATTTATTTGTATACATCCTTTTCACTACTACAGATCTAAAATATTGAAATAATCTCTCCCTTTTTTATGAATCTTGTAATACAACCCGCGTTTTACTCTTGGGTATATCGTAATGTTCATTATGTGTACTGCTCACATTGATTAAATTATGAAACACACTACTTATAGCTGCTGAATAATTAATGTTACAGAACTGTGTTTAAACGTGCGTGAATCAGGAGGAATAGTGTGTACTTTAGAACAATAAAGAAGGTAAACATGCGAATTCTAAATGAAGTATTAGAGCACTTAGCAGCTTCAAATACTTGGGGTGTAGACAGTAACATGAGCTGCTGTCAGGAAGTAAAAAGGATAGCAATGGCAAAGGAAACTTTTAATAGAAGGAGGAGCACCTTCTGCGAACCTCTGGAAAAAGAACTAAGAAAGGGACTAGTGAAGTGCTTTATGTGAAGTGTGACATTATATGGGCCACAAACATGACATTACAACGAAATGAAGGCAAGCGATTAGAAGCATTTGAAATGTGGATATGGAGAAGAATGGAGTGTGTGTAATGGACTGACAGAATAAGAAATGAAGCTGTGTTGGAAGGAGTGGGTGAAGAAAGAATTATGCTGAAACTGATCAGGAAGAAAAAAGGAATTGGGTGGATCACGGGCTGAGAAGAGACTGCATACTGAAGGTTGCACTGGAAGGAGTGGTGAACGGGTGAAGAGTTTCTGGCAGAAGAAGATACGAGTATCAGATGATAAACGACTTTAAGATAATCCTACATGGATCATATGTGGAGATTAAGAGGAAGGCAGAAAATAGGAAAGACTGGGGAATACTGGGTTTGCAATAAAAGACCTGCACTTGAGGAAACAATTGTGAATTAAATTAATAATAATAATAATTATTATTATTATTATTATTATTGTTATTTTTAAATGTCAATTCTTAGTGTGGCTGTGGTGTATAATTTATTTTCTTCCTTCTATAAGGATTTTGGAACTTGTTTACCTACCTGGCCTCAGTTCAACAGCTTCGGTACGTAGATTTTGTATTTTCTTAAAATTTAGCAGTTTTTCTGCTTTCACTCTTATTTTTTAGTTATTCCACCTATTATATAGCATTTTGTTCTTAACCTTTTCTGTAATTTCCGTTAGTTCCCTATTAGATCTCGCTTCGAAACATATAGGGGATAGGAAATAGTATAGCGGTGCAGATTTTAACAGCTTACTCCTTGATTACAGTAAGCTACATACAATAAAAATTATAATACCATATTAGTCCCAAATGAATACTTTTCTCATTAAAAAATCCCCTGAATATGAACACTCTTTTACTCGACAGGTACTAGTGTCGTGCAATGTTCGAACATGAGAGGGCATATCAAGATACTACGAACTTCGCCTTACTCCTCAGGCATCTAGCAGTACGTGGAAATGAAACATGTGAACTAAAATAATCGAGTCAGTTGAAAACCGGTCAGAGGCCTTAGACCAGCGGTGACCAAAGCGGATGTCGTGATTACATCGTGTAATCACAGGCATTCAAACGGGTACGAGAAGTTTCCTGTACATGCTGTGTGTTTCATTCACGTACTGAAGCCAAGCAGTGGCGGTATTATGTTGCTCTGCAAACTCTGTTTCTACAAGCAGTAAGAGGTGGTTTCGTAAAGAATGAGGAGAACTTTTTTGTTGTTCTGTCGGACAAAATGTAATATGTTTACTTTGCTCAACGCTTCAATTAGGAGTATAAAGATACATTAATTTCCACGGTGAATAATTTATTATTATTATTATTATTATTATTATTATTATTATTGTTACTGACCACTAAGTATGTGTTTCTACAATTCTTCTGTACGTGCATGAATATTGATATTTTTAGATCTTCTCGCTAGAAGGATAAAATTATTAAGTTTTATCTCAATTTTAATCTTATTAATCTTTAGATGAGGGCAACTATTTATTAGTTATTCATTTAATAATAATATTGTAGAAAAACTGATTCAATATTATGTGTCAACGAACTGCTTAACGCCAGGAATTGACATATCTTAAATCATAGGCAGGAAGAGAAAGATGAGATAAATAAATGTAAGGAAGTCAGCTACCTAATGGGGTTTGAAATATCTCGTGCTCTAAAGCCTTTTAATAGAACAGAATTTCTCGAAAGAGTAACGATTAAAATAGCTTAAATAACTTATCCATATGAATTTTTTTAATTTTGGAAAACTACGAATTTCTCGACCAAGTGTCAAGAAAAGAATTTAGAAAATTTCTGATTATATTCACGAGGAAGGTTAAAAAAAGAAGCAAGGAAAATCGTATATTATTCACTGGCTCTTGATGACAGCAGTGACATTACTGATACAGAAAGCTTGAGATTTTTATCCGCGGGATTCATCAAGATGTTAGTACAGGAACCACCACTGGTTGTAGTTTTCATGTCAAGTACCTTTCCTCCGTCTCCTTACTTCATAGACTGTCTGTCGCATGTAATCACTGTACCTCGAGTTTTGGTCACCGCTGCCTTAGACTATGTTCGGTTCAAGTTTGCCGAGTCTCTGTAGAACCGAAGCTACTTTTGCGTTTTTTCACTCTTTCTCCTTCCTTACATATGTTCGGTGCCTTTCTCCTTAGTTCCTCCTCTCCCTGCGCTTTTATGCTTTAGATAGAAAAAAGTGCATTTATGGATGCATGAACATTATACAAACTCATGTACACAAGATCCTTCGCATTAGCCCGTACGGCCATTCGTGCTATAACTATGCACAGTTTGAATCTTCAAATAAAACAAAAATAATACTACTAATAATAAAATAGTAAAACAACAGTTATTATTATTACTACCGTTATCATTCATTATCACAATTACAACTAATCTGACTTCAAACCAAATAAATAAAAAATAAAATAAATGTAAGATATGAAGAGAGAGAGAGAGAGAGAGAGAGAGAAAAAAAAACACAGTGAAACATATATATATAAACAATTCAATTCCTTATTGAGACTGCACGAACTAATCCAACTAATAAATATAAAGGTAATACATAAAAAAACATACGCACGCGATAAAATACAGAGACACAATAAATACAAAAATAACATTATCCACTAATTACTTCATCATTCCAACACTAATTAATAACTCTTTCCCTTAGTTTTCTCGGCTCTCTCCCCCTCGGCCAGTTCCACCCTCAACTGTCGAACTTTTGCCATAAATTTTCCCAGACTGTCACAAAATTTACCGTTATTTAACATATTGTATGTTGCCAAGTGTCCCCTGCTAGATGTAATGAAGGACTCTGGCAGGAATCGTATCCTCAGAGCTTCTGTGGCTTCACACTCCGACAAAATGTGGTGTGATGTCTCGCCTTTACCGCAAAGAGGACATATTCTCGCCCCCTCTTCGTTGACGGTTTTAAGTGCCCTCCAGGCTCCTAGACGAAACCAGATTAAACCCAGTCTACCTTCTTTGCTACCTCCATAGAGATATAGTTCGGCCCCCCAATTTTTTTTTATCATCGATTGGATTTCCAGAGCAACCTTATCCCTACATTCCCCTTCTGTTATTTGCCTGTCTATATCCTTCGGGCCTTTCTTGACTTATGCTTTAGCTGCAGAAGGGTGCCAGGGACACATTATCTTGCTAAGTTAAGCATACTAACGAGTATAGGTAATTTTTGTTGTTATTAATATGACTAAACAGTCACAAAAATATGAGTATAAATAAATCTATCAAAATAGGCCTATATTAAAGAAAAAAACGCATATGTTCTTTGTACCGACTAGTATTGTACAATGTTCAAATATGAGGGATAAAACCAAAATATTACCAACTTTGTTCTATTTCGTATGAAAACTAATCGCAACATATGTACTTAAATCCTTAAGCGGTTTAAAATAGCGTCCTGCAGTGTTAGAACATGAGAGCTGCAACCAAGATTTTACGAACTTCGTCTTATTTCATATTAAAAACTAATCACAAGATGTGTGCTAACATTTTTAAGTGGTTAAAACATGAAGAGGTGAGAGAGGGCAACGAATTTTTTTATAACAAGGTGGAACAAACACGACAGACCTCCTTCTGCAGAGCGAACAACGGCGAATATCGAACTTCGCCATACTCGATAAACTTGAACGGAACATAACTCCTGTAATGCACGACGCTAGTTTAAAGTATGAAGGGACAGGAGAGGAGGACAGCAAATATTTTCATAATATTGGAGAACAAAAATGACAGGCCTCCTCCTGCAAAGCAAACATCGGAAAATATCGAACTTCGCCATACTCGACAAAATGAACCGAACATAGTGTCTGTCATGCACAACGATGAAAAAAAAAATGTTAATTTAACAAGATGGATAGTGTGTTATAATTATGTATAATAGTATGAAAATGAAAACATTTATTTGACATGTTGGATATTATTATTTTATTAACAGGGTAGATTGTATAAGTTGTAATTATGTATAGTATGAAAATGATTTTTTTTCTATTTATTAACAAGTAGGGTACTGCACGTTTATTATGTATACTTACTATAAAAATGAAATAATCTTATTTATTCTCAGGTTGGATATTGCAAGCTACAACGAATTATGTGTAGTACGAAAATGAAATCAAATATTTTATTTATTAACAGGTTGGATATTACATAGATAGATGGATTTATTGAGTAATATTATACATACAGATTGTTATATTATCATAATTTTCTCTAAGATCCAATGCACGGGTCTTCTGACCGTACGTACTTTGTATCTAAAACATGTCCTACTTTGTAGGTTTCACCCCCTCTCTCACCTATGATTACGTCCACTACTCTCTAAAAGAACACACATATTAAAATGAAAATGGCACAACAAAACATATTATATAATATATCCTAACCTAAAACAGACATAAAAGTGTACTATAGTTGGGTAGATACTATTATCCCTTCCTCAGTTCGTGTCACAGACTTCAACAACTGAAGATCTAATCTTTCTCGCCTTTAAGAGAAAAAAGCAAATCTTTTGTTCATATTCTCTATTCCCCATGAGGTCAAGACATGCAAGCGAACTCCTATTCTGACTTAGCATCGAGGGTGGTAGATATTTTCTCGTATATGTCCCAATTCGACACACTGTAATAAAATATGTTTATAGGAGTCATTTTCTCTGCAAAGCGGACAAAGACACTCTCCTCCTTCGTTTACAATTTTATTACCCTTCCATGCCCCCAATCTTAGCCACGCTAAACCTGTTCTGCTGTCTTTGTTACAAGGTTGGATATTATAAGTTATAATGATGTGTAGTATGAAAATGAAATCATTTATTTTTATGGACATATACAATTTATTTCATTTTAAGTATTCATGTTATAATACTTTAATCATCTGTATAGTGACACTTCTATTGTTACCAAGAAACTGTGAATTATTTGAATATTATGTCAAGAATGTAATTATAGCTAACTTTTGTAAGTAATTGGTATAGTAAAAATTGTCATATATTCTTAAAAATTTTGATTTACCTATACTATGTGCGTATATTTCTGTCGATGTTTAATGATAATTTTGTAATACAAATTACCTGTCCTTACATCTTTATAAATTTCACAAGATTTGTTCTAAAATCCTTACGCAGCTAAAAACATGACGGGATGGGAGGGGATGCTAGGAGAGGCTAGCGAGCTTGAAAGGGCAGATTCGAGCGAGCTGGATAAATCTGCTGCTTCAAAGAGAACTTCAGTTCTTGTCACGCTCGACAAACTTGAACCGAAATAGCGCTTGAAATTCATGACACTAATAGGTGCTATCCGTACGATTCTGATTTTTACTATTTATCATTACAGAACTGGTGAAGAATGATTTATCCCCATCTAGGTTTTTATAACGTGGACCGTTTTCTTGGAAATTAAACAAAAAGATTAACACGTGTCGTTATTTCCTATCGCTAGGAAGTCTATCAATCTACTGCAGTGACATGGGATGGAACGCAGCTATTCAGACCGAGTGCGTGTGTGCATGCGTGCGCGCGTATGCGCATGTATATTCGTAGGGGAAGCGGCGATTCGATGTTGCCAAACTACACAATCTTTCAGTCTAATTTTCTATTTAGCAATGCAATTAAATTACAAAAATCAAAATAGGTTTTTTATTTATTTTATGCTCGACCATGCCGAAATGTAGTAATTATACACCTGGTAGCAGTCCTTTAATGGACCTCATTAAAGTACACCTATTCATTAAAGTTCAGGTGTTCCACCAATCAGAAAATACCATTGTAGCAATATGAAAGCGCAAGTATAGATTATTCTCGGATATGCAATCGAAAGACAACTAGCGAAACGTCACGGAGGCTGGAAGTCCAATACTGTCGCAGAAGGTTATGTTGAAGAATCAATCCAAAATAAAATTGAAATCTCAAATACAATATTAAATTCAATCGAAAAAACAACACACAAATTAACATCAATTCACCGTCATCTTCCAGCCTTTCACAAAGCACATTCCCGCAGATTCATTTTATCAATTACACAATAAATCACCTATATTTTAAATAAAGTCAGTTCTGTTACTATAATAATTAGCGTTAATTGTAAATAATTTTCAAATAAATTCAATTTGTCATCTCGTTTTTCAATGTCTAATTCAATTTCAAGGTTATATCAAGATTAATGTTTATTTTACTCTCCAGATTATATCAAGGTCAATGTCGACATCTGTTTCTCGGAAAAAAGCAATACTTTCGCGTCTGTGCGCATCTCACAATTTACGAGGTATTGCACAATGTCGTTCCGCTCCTCAGTCAGATAAGAATAACATGAATACTTATGAATAATTTCAAGATAGAAATATGGTCGAGCATCAAAAGTCGTATGAAACTTGCCTATAATGGTAATTAAGACGCTCGTATGAAAATTATGAAACTCGCTTGTGCTCGTTTCATAAACATACTCGCGTCTTAGTTACTACCATTATAGGCTAGTTGCATAATGTACTATTAAACTTCAATTGGCCCCTTAAATAGGCGGAGTTATATCACTTCCACTGTCTATTAGTAGAAGAACGTGTTCGAATGAAATCGCGATCCCTAGTTCAGCACATTGAAATAACAGCTGTCAACACAAAGACGGAAGGACAGACAAAAGACCAATAATTCATGTCTGTTTCACACAGACAATACATTAACCCGAGTGTAACCATCAATCAGAGTTCTGTTCGGTTGCTCTGAATGTGTAAGTGCAACTGAATGGAAATGTATGTTCGTTTAAAATTAAATTAATGGACTTTTTATCACTGTTATGTTCCATTGCGTTGTAAAGCGTCTGTCTTTTATTTGCTTTTCTTGGATCGATATCGTTTTCCACAGTTTAGAGTAATTCACTAGCATGGATTATGTACACGTTAAAAACAAGCCTTGTTTCTCCATTTCTTTATAGACAATACGTAGTTACTCGTTTATTACTGATTATCCAGAGTTAAAAACAAAGCAGACTGAGTACGACCATGTCTATTGAGAACATTCATAACTAGAGCCCGGATGTTTAGGCATTTATAATAGTTAAAATATGAAGGGAAGAAAGGCAATAAAAACGTAAGAAAAGATACAATATTCTTTGAAAAAGGTTTTATAAATTTTAAAAAGGCATAAAAAATTTTAGTAATAAACTTAAAATATCAACATAACTCACATATTTACTTCGTAGGTGACACATGTTGACTTATAAAAGACTTTTTTCTTTGATTAACTGTCTTTTCACAAACCTTCCATAACAAAATTGTTCCATCGGTTAAAAACACATGGGTATCAAATTTACTAACGTAAGCATGAAGTTTACTTTTCAATGATTTACTGAATTTGGCATTCTAGCTAACCGATCATCTATCTTCTGTCAGTCGACAATAACTGACTGTTCCTCACTCAAATTTAATTCTCCTGCAATAATAAACACGTGCAGCACAAAATTGTAACAGTAAGATTTGAAAATATTGTGACAGCGACGTGAGATTCTAACCCACGACTAGCGTCCCGCAAGAAAGTAGATCGCGCGGGCTTCACGGAGCGACGAGGGGAGAGTGCGCGCGCAACTACTGCGTGCGGAGTAGGGGGGACGGACACTCCCGACTCTTCCAGAAGTCCGTCGAAGTAGACATAGCCAGATAATTCGAGAATTAGAACTTTCCAGGCTACGTCGCTGTGCTATAAAAGAAGAAACGCCAGCGAACTCGAGCAGCAGTTTCCAGTTTATTCAGCCATTCATGATTAGTTCAGTCAGTAAGCCAGTGAACAGAGCAAGCTAGTCTTGTGTACCGGAGTTCGACTCGAGTGTGCGTCCGCAACTGCGTCAGCATCCGAATACCTGAGTTCGAGTGCAGTGGACCGCAATTGGAGGGACCTGAGTTCGAGTGCAGTGGACCGCAGTTGGAGGGACCTGAGTTCGAGTACAGTGAACTGTCTCTGAAGGTCTGTGGTTCGAGATACTGTGAACTCGAGTGACTGAGATAGAAGAACTGTGAACTGAGAACTGATAGTTCTGATTTGTAAATGGTGCTTTGTAAATATTAGTTAAGATTAACAGTTCATTGTTGTTCGTAATAGTCCAAGTAAATTGTCATTGCCGTCAGTTGAGTGCTATAACGAATACTGTGTTGAGTGAGAATCCTATTGTTGACGAGAGCGTTTAAGGTGAATTGTAGAAAGGAATTATTGTTGGAAGAATAAAATCCTATTGTTGAGTTGAAAAAAAATTTACAATATAAAACCAAACAACTGGAAATGTTAGGCCTACGTGACAACTTCTGTGAGAACGAGCTTAATATTTAAAATTATAAAGCTGATTGTTGGTATCGTGAAGGCATGACAATATTACATTTGTAACTGTGGATTGTCGATAATTATTCCTATTACACCAATAGTATTAAAGCACGATTATTAGCAAATTAAGGACCGAAATAAATTACTTTTGTGCGATCGTGCGTATTCGCTTGGTTTCCGCACAAAACCAATCCGCGGAAAGTCTAAAATTCCACATTCAGTATTCCCAACCTAACACACATAACAATTTCCCTCTTCTTACCGCTTAAGTGACATATTGATTTTACTGCTTTAGGCTTTTAACATATTATTTTTAGAGATGTTCAATATAGTAATCATTATAAATTGGAAACTTACCACTGCAATTTCACCTTAAATTGCACTGTTAATTATGGTTTTTAAATATTTGCAAAAATTAAGTAATCTCTACAACTCCACCAAAGTTACTGCATTCGTGATGCAAGTAACATTAAGGAAGCCGTGAAAAAATCAACAATATTCCAGACTCATCATGGCGGCTACTTTGAACGAAGGAGATGTGGATCTTGAAGTTGAAGAGGCTTGGAAACAAAGCTGTGCTTCTCTGGTTCCCGACAAATCCAGGGCAAGGTATGAAAGAGCCTATAATATATTCACAAATTGGTTGGAAGGGAAGAAAAGAGAAATTAATGAAAAAACAATGCTTATTTCGTGAAAAGGACCACAACTTTGAAATCTGCTAATAGTCTGTGGTCAGAATATTCAATGTTAAAAACTATGATAAATTTGAAGTATGGTATCAATATTGGACAATTTTCTAGTTTGGTGAATTTTTTAAAGAAGAAAATCGTTGGGCAAATGCCAAAAAAATCTAATGTTTTCGACAGAGAGGACATGATTAAATTTTTAATTGAAAAATAAATCATTACATGACGTTACCGTTTGTTTTAAGTTCTCATTTATAGACTGGGGGGAAAAAAATACTGACGTATATCACGGCCTGCTGGAGTACAGTAAACACAGAAAACATTTTAAAGCAACAATGTTGAAGATAGATATTTTTGTTTTGCAAATTTGCCGTCATTGAACAGAAACCAAGATGGAGATTTCATTGCAACTAATTAGAAATTCCTCTTTCTGGTATGTAATAAACGATCTTCGCACAAAATAATGTACGATACACAAGCGGTATGTTTCAACTACGTTTCGCTTTTTGAAACTTTTCCTCGAACATGAAAACTTCAACATACCGCTCTTGTAACGCATATTACTATTATTTACTATTATTAATAAATGTTTGAAATATTTAAATTTCATACACATTACATTACAACTAATTAGAAAATTGCAAATAAACGAGAAATATTGCATTAAAGTGTCAAAAAAGGCATTTATTTGGCCTTACCACTTGGATTTACTCCAAATCACATTTATATTCATGAAAATAATTATGTACTTCCACTCAGTAAAAAAAGAAATTTTGCCAAACATCCGGGGTCTTTTCATAACCTTACAGAAATTGATTGTGCTAAGAAATTTATTAAATTATTATGACGACATGATCTTGTTGCTAAAAACACGAGCGTAATGAACCGTTGATCGTATTGAAAACGATTTTTATTATTTATCACGAACCTACAGCTCGTGATACCTATAACGCTAGTGGTGTCACGAAATTAGCACGGCAATTTATGATTTTGAAGTTATTCCATAAGCCGTGTGCTCGGCTGTAAAAGATTGTATATAACTGTACGATTACACAGCGTTCAGACAGGGATGTTGAAAGTGTTACAGTAAACAAGGAATTGTAGTTGTAGGGAAAATCACAATCCTACAAATGAGACAATTCATGTTATAAATGCCTGAGATACGTCCTGCACAATAATAATCATCAGAAGTAAAAACTTGTAATAATTAATTTATATAACAACTTTTTCAAAAGACAAAGGAATAAGGCACAGACATTATATGAAAATGGAAATTTTTGTGATATTTAATGATGATTTTGACTATTTATTTATAAATTGACATTACTTCACTTTTAATACAGTATATTCTTCTAGAAAAAAACAGTGTGTACTTGAATTATACAGCGTGTATCTAAATAATGGTGTCAAATTTTTCGGGGACGTGTTCCTAACATCAAAACAATTAAAAAAGTTAATAAGAACGTGGGTCTGAAAACCATTCGTTAGGGAGTTATTAAAGGATTTGTCCGTTCATTGACCGCTGATTGATGTTTTTTTTTTCTTTGTGTTTTGTAGAGCAAAGAAATCAGAAGAAAATGTATTCTGTGAGTGAACAGAACGAAATGATTTGTGTCATTTAATTGATGATGTGCCTCTGGACGTGGTCCAATGAATGTGTTTTTTACACGATGCTGCTCCAACTCATTTCAGTCTGATAGTTCGTAATTTTTTTAATGATCAATTTCCCCAAAGATGGATTGGTCGAAGGAGATTCATTGCATGGCCTGCTCGGTCGCCTGATTTGAATCCAATGGATTTCTTCGTCTGGGGATATTTAAAGTTCCTTGTTTATGCGACTCCTATATTTAATGTTGATATTCTGAGAGCGTCCCCAAATGGATTTCACGAAATACGAAACACTCCAGGAATTTTCAACAGAGTACGCCAGAGCATGTAATGCAGTTTTAGGGGATACATCGAATCAGGAGGAAGCCACTTCGAGCAATTTTTGTAAGATTAAATTTTGTTTTGTAACTCTGAAATAAATTATTTTGAGACCAATGTTCATATGAACCATTTGTAATGTTTTTGTGTTACGAGCACGTTCCCGAAATATTTGACACCAATTTAGATACACTCTGTATAGCGTCACGAAACATTGGAAGAAAGAAACAAATACTGGTATCTAAATACATATAGAAACAAACTGAAAAACAAAAGGTAATTGGAATAACTCTTCTCGGGTTCTCAGCCAGGTGAGTTGGATAGTTTCTTCTAAAGGAATGAAGTGAACTTCATTTCCTTAAGAAGATGGCAGAGCTAATCATCGGAAGCTTGGAAGTAACTCGGATTCTCAGCCAGGTGAGTTCAATAGTTGCTTCCAAGTTTCCGATGACTAGCTCAGCTATCTTCTTCAGGAAATGCAGTTCACTTCATTCCCTTGGAAGCAAGTATCCAACTCACCTGGCTCAGAACCCGAGAAGAGTTACTCTACATCAAACGCCGGGAAAGCCTCAAATCATACTAAAAGGTAATTATTTTCTAAACTTTTGTTTCGTTGCTAATCTATTGCAATTTCAATGTGTACAATGTCAAAACACTTACTGGCTTTTAAGAAACCCGGAGGTTCATTGCCGCCCTCACATAAGCCCGCCATTGGTCCCTATCCTGAGCAAGATTAATCCAGTCTCTACGATCATATCCCAGCTCCCTCAAATCCATTTTAATATTATTCTCCCATCTACTTCTCGGCCTCCCCAAAGGTCTTTTTCCCGCCGACCTCCCAACTAACACTCTATATGCATTTCTGGATTCGCCCATCTCAAACGTCTGGATTTAATGTTCCTAATTATGTCAGGTGAAGAATGCAATGCGTGCAGCTCTGCGTTGTGTAACTTTCTCCATTCTCCTGTAACTTCATCCCTCTTAGCCCCAAATATTTTCCTAAGAACCTTATCCTCAAATACCCTTAATCTCTGTTCTTCTCTCAAAGTGAGAGTACAATTTTCACAACCATACAGAACAGCCGGTAATATAACTGTTTTATAAATTCTAACTTTCACATTTGTTGACAGCAGACTGAATGACAAAAGCTTCTCAACCGAATAATAATAGGCATTTCCATATTTATTCTGCGTTTAATTTCCTCCCGAGTGTCACTTATATTTGTTACTGTTGCTCCAAGATATTTGAATTTTTCCACCTCTTCGAAAGATAAATCTCCAATTTTTATAGTTCCATTTCGTACAATATTCTGGTCACGACACATAATCATATACTTAGTCTTTTCGGGATTTACTTCCAACCCTATCGCTTTACATGCTTCAAGAAGAATTTCCGTGTTTTCCCTAATCATTTGTGTATTTTCTGCTAACATATTCACGTCATCCGCATAGACATGAAGCTGATGTAACCCGTTCAATTCCAAACCCTCTGCGTTATCCTGAACTTAAATTACATTTTCTCACTTGAAGGATCTGCTGCATACGTTCGACGTTTACTTTCAAATAGGCTATAATATTCTCTATATCATGTAATATTACGTTAGAAGTTGCAATCCTTAAAAATGAACATAAATGATTGTCTGTCAGTCGACTCCTTACCCTAGATATGTTAAGTTTTATGAAAGAAATTGTTCACACCTATATTTACTGCCGAACATTAATATTATTTCTGAAACAAATTGAAGTAATTGAGGATATTGTAATGACTTCAATGCTCTTTACTCTTTAGTATGAGGTCGAGTGATGCACTGTATTGCATTTGTATTCCCTATCACGTCTAGCATAAGACTACAGGTAAGAAGAGGGATAGCAGGGGAGGTAAGATTTGAACGCGTGCTGTTGCTGGAACGAAATTAGAGCACAGTACGTAATGGAACGGGATGATATCGCTATATTACGCAATTAGAATGACCATCAATATCATCTTCATAAGTTAATCAGATCCCAGAACTTGCTGCTTCGAGTATCAGAACTTCCAAATAGTGCATTGTGTGGTGCGATACTTGAAGGTGCATGCCGTAGCATGAGATCAATATTCTTCCAGTCCATTATTTTTAATAAGATTATAAATATTTGTTGTAGTGCAGTCATTTCCAACTGGCCAACCTGTGACGTCGAAGCGCGTTTCCCCTTTCGAAGCAGAGTTGGTAGAGCACGTAATGTTGTGTCTCCACTACTTAAACATCTCCATCCCTACCACAGCCACTCCCCCTACTTTCCTCTTCTACCTATGCTTCTCCTCTTCTCGAGACCAGAGACGTGTGACGTCACAGGGCTTAGTCGGAAATACCTGGTGTAGTGTATTGTCATGGATGAATATATAATAGGATGCGTAACACATACTAGAGGCGCTGTCGTAGAAATTGATCTTGCTGCCACCTGTTGGGAGAAGGGGCGTTATTAATCTAGCAGCGCACAAAGTAGCGAAAAGAGTAACTAATTACTCCATGCATTTAGCAGCGCACCTGGTGGCGAAAATGTTAAACTGTGCAGAAATTATTCGCTTCCACCCTCATCGATATTCAAAACTGACCCAATTTAAAATAAAACATTTACATTTTTATTCCTTACAGCATCTTCTACTGAAAATTCTTACCGGAGCCAACGGGGAGATAAAAGATCTATTTTACACTACCCAATTAAAATATAATCAGACAGAGACAAAAAAAATAAAGCAAAAGATTAGATAATTGGGATTGCATTCTTTGGGCATTTATTGTACAGCGCAATGGAAAAGTCTGCAAGAACTACTTAGATAGTTCAATTTATTATATTACTATTACTTTACAATACATTCAACAACACTATTTTTACAACGTCCATAAACATCATTATTTAACATACACTGCTTATACACACGTAGTATCACTTTATGTTCACTCATTAGCAAGTTTCTATCTGCCATCTTGTCTCTTCGAGCAATATCTCGAACAGATAAATAGGGAACTCTGGGTAATGTACCCAACACGTAGTTCTAATGTTCACCACGTACGCCGTTGGGCGCTGATCATCTTACTTCAGCTCCCCGCCGCCAGATGGTTCTGACCGAAGTTTCCTATCTTGTTATATATTTATCCATGGTATTGCGGTGAAGATTTGCGACGCGTGAATTATCTGTGATATTGTCTTAATCTCCACAAGCGTAGGGCAGAAACGATCCAAGTGTTGAGGTTTTGGAAATTGTTAGTTGTGTTACTACTGGAAGTGCTGCTGATGCTGTTGTTTCTTTGTAAACAATTATGAAAAAACATTAAAAAAAACTGTGATCTTCGCTTATTTCAGTATGATATTATAATTGGTTTTGTTTTATTTTTCACAGATGAAAGCGTGCAGTGTGACAACACTTTCTTGTTAACGAAAATTCGTGTGTAGTGCGTGAAGCTATCAACACTCATTGTGAAGGTAAGTACGTTTATTCTCATAATTACATACTTTCTTATTCATACTGCCTTATTCATCATTATTCGTTCATCGAAATGTGATCTCAGTAAACTGATATTACTGTTATCTTGTTTAGTGAGACATTTTGAGATTTAGTATTTTTAGTCTTGAAGAAAATTAAGATACAGATTACCGTGTATGAAATAAAATTGTCTCCTATTTATTAACGATTTAAAGTTTTTTTTTTCTTAGAAAAAACTAAGTATATGATAATTTTTTTAACTTTCTTCTATTGTACATATTGATTCACGTAGCACTTATGGATGCTGTTCTATGGACTATGTAGAGCAAAACACGTTATATTAACGTGTTATTTTCAATAGTAGGCTATGTTCTTTATTCGTAAAAATTCATTCCGTCTCAGTGTGAAATAGCGTCGTGCATTACAGGTTCAAGCTTGTCGAGTATGGCAAAGTTCGATTTTCGCCAATGTTCGCTCTGCAGGAGAAATCTTGTCGTGTTTGTTCCACCTTGTTATAAAAACATTCGCTGTCTTCCATTCTCATCCCTACGTGTTTTAACCGTATAAGGATCTTAGCATAGATCTTGCAATTTACCTTAACGCAGCATTATACCTAGTAAACGCTACGAGCGCTGTTCACTCCCGTGCGGCATTGTGCCTCGAAGTGGAAGGAGAAATTTTGAAATATTTGTTTTATAAGCTGTGGTCCATGGTGCTTTCATCAATACATAGTTTAGTTTGTAAAGCATTTTGCTTGTATTTGTCTTTAATTTACATTCATTTTTCTCACAACATTCCCAATTTTCTTTATTTTCGAATAGTTGTATATTCTTAAATACTTACATAGACTGTGTTTACGTGCCCATAATCTATTGAATTGGTTCCCTAGTGCTACTGAATTTTCGTGATTTAACCTGTGAGGAAGAACATCCTCCTTCTATTTAGGTTTTCAATTTCCGGTTACCGAAATATATTTTTTTTATTGTGTAAAGTTGTTTTTCGAAGTCGAACATACGTGAATGATTTTCCTTCCTAACTTCTACTACTCCTATTAGTTTCTGCTCATAAAATATTATGTCTGAAATTTTAGATCGTTTTCAATAGGCCTATAATCAACTAACACTGTTTCCAGTAGATAAGTTACAACGTCTATAGTTGTTTTAACTTTATTTCTTGTTATTAATTGATTGCTTACCAAAATGTTCACCAACTGAACTTTCTAAACATCAGGGATCGCTCTACTCAATATTAGTGATATGTCCACTATTTCAGCCCTCCAATGTTCATAGTATTTTTTTCGAAGTTATTTTAAATGTGACAATATTTGTAATGTTAATAAAACGAAGTAACATTACTGAATTAATTTACATTTTGTTTTATACAAAGCGTTCACCTACGGGTGAGGCCAGGAAAGCGGCCTGCCTGCGGTGTCGCTTGCGGGAATCATCTATCCGTAAGCTTCCGCTTTCTGTACTATACTCTGTAGGGTTTTAATTTTAAAAGTTTAGCAGCATTAAAGACTGATGTTATTGAAACACTAACTTCCTGTGAAACACTTCTTAGAGATTTATTAGGAGAGCGTGTAAATGATGCACTGGTTCCATCAATTTTTTCTTCCGTCAATACTCTTTGTTTTCGCTTAGGAATTGTAGCATTTATCGACTCTGTTGGCCTTAATTTGTTAACGTCTAACAGTTTCTCTACCCGGAATTGGAGCACCCGAATATTTCACTTCAAATTGCCTACGCGCCTCTCTACATGACCTGTTTTCACATATACATCATACATAAAAACTCTCTGTTCAAGCGTGAATTTTGCGTTTTGCATTGTTAACAAATTTTACACACACGTTGAATATTTAAGCAACTGTGTCAAGAAACTATACTGTACGTGTTAAATACTGCAACATCTGGCTCGCAACTGATAACTTGTCGACCTTGATGTCCTTGATTGTCGAGCGTGTCTCAACAACTGCGCGCACAAAGCGGTGTATCAGTACATGCCGCTTTCCTGGCCTCACCCGTAGGCGAACGCTCTGTATTTACGATTCTGAGATTCTACGTATTGTTGCACCTCGTTTAAAGGCTACAATTGCCCGCTCTGAGCATGCCTGATCTAAGGATTTCTTTCTCGGTTTGTTATTGAATGACTTCCAGTTACCCTCATATTTTCCGATACTTTTGCTTTTGTGTTGTTTCCGGAATTTCTTACAACGTTTTCAAATCATTTAATTGATCGTGTGCTCCATATTTCTTCACTATTTCGTCAGATATTTTGCTTAATTTTCTTTACGTTAATTTAATGAATGGACTAATCACTTAAATTTGTCCATAATGAAACATTCCTTCTGTTCTCTATATTATTTAACAAATACGTACCCTCAGAACAGTTTCTCATTGTAGACCTTGAACCATAGCAATACATACCGTCACTTGAAATGGTGAGAGGCGTTAAATGAAGTGGTGGGTTTGAGTCCTAACCAAGGTGACATTTATCCGCTGGTTATATTACCTTGTGTGATTGATGGCGATGTCTGATCGCCTTCTCAGCATGTGAAGCACACACTAGACCTCATCTCATAGGAACGTGACCAGGTTCGCAACAACAGACAAGGTACTCCGGGCTCTTCAACTGTAATGTAACAATCACCTTTCCATAATAATAAAGTCATTCTGTGAAAATAGAAGAGATATTTATCCCTGATGGGCATTTATTTTTACATGCTTTTTCAATGGACATATTACAAATAGGTCATCAGTTTTTATTTCCTCTTTCAAAAAGAATAAACAACTAAACTATGAAAAAATATCTTCGATATTTGCAATTAAATACATATTTCGGCGGCCCAGTTTAAAGGGAAAATAACTTAAAATTTATCTGAATCGTTTATTTATAAAACCCCACAAGTGAAAAAAAAAAAACTTTTTGGGAAACCAATAAAAACTGTTTAGTTTCATTACTTTTATTTTAATCGTCAAAATGTATTTAACAAGTTATATTAGTATGTAAACATGAGGTTTATTTACCATTAGTTGTGTTTTATAATATATATAAAGTCCTCAAAAAAAATTACTTAATTAGTATGTTACGGGGTTTTTCCAACAAACGAAATGAAACTAAGCAAAGCATTGCCTTTTTCCAAGTATTAGAGTGAATAAAAGTAAGTATGAACAAACTTTATAATATACTAGCCGTACCCGTGCGCTCCGCTGTACCCGTTAGAAATAAATATAAAGTAATTACATAATTAAAATAGGACATTTGATCCAGGGAACATTCGTGTTTGATAGAAGGATAAATCGTTTAATATGTTACTTAATTTAAATTGTATTTAAAATATTAAAATGCGATCATTCTGATCCAGAGACCACTCATTTGGTGCAAGGACAATTCCTTTAACATGTTTCTTAATTGTTATTACCAATTATTTTTGGAAAAGCAAAAATTAACAGAAAAATTTTGGCTACAGATTTATTATTATGTTTATATTATATTATATTATATTATATTATATTATATTATATTATATTATATTATATTATATTATATTATATTATATTATATTATATTATATTATATTATATTATATTATATTATATTATATTATATTATATTATATTATATTATGAAAAAGTGTGTTGATAACGGATATACTCGAATTAGAAAGTTTTTAATTTGTTGTGGGAGCTCTTGAATCTCAGGAGGAACAAATTTTACAACAGCGCAACATAATCTGCTTGGCTCATTACCCAATATTTTTGTATTGCATTTATTGCATATGTAGTTTATGTATTTTAACACGATTCAATTGAGCATAGTTAAAATTTGAATTATAAAATAATGGATTGCTAAGCTAACGTACTATTACTGCATACTAAATCAATACACTCTCATTGTTCGTTAATTCTCTGAGATAAAAATGAATATGTTCATAAACATTATTTTAAGAAATACAGGAAATCAATATATACAGAATAACCTATCAAGTTTTCTGTGCATAAGAAGCTATTTTAATCTTACCTGTCCTCAATTCACTCACAAGTTATTGTAATAACATTATAGCATTATGTCCATCCAGAGAAGCTACACTTTCCAATGGTGAAATAATAATTAATTATACAAATCGGTTAATTTAGCTTCCGATATTACTTCACACAAACACATAAACATTGTCTGTAGGCTATGTTTCATAGCTTTCGATTGTTGTGTCCAAGGCCCCTTATAGACCAAGTCATTTGTTTTTTATTTCAATACACCGCCTTAGATGGCAGTTATTTTAATTTTGAAACTCATTTATCTCATTAAATATCAGTCCTATCAAAATTTTTCACAGAATAAAACTTATCAGAAATTATTTTTAAAGAAACATTTGTTATGTAACATATTTCACAAAAATCAATAATAAGCGAGATATTTCGATTTATTTAATTCAGGCCCCCTTACAACCCCCCTTTTAAATAATGTATTTTGAATGCCATATAGCCTAAAATCTAAGTTACAACGAACTTAATTTATATTCCAATTTTCATATAAATCGGTTCAGCCATTATCGCGTGAAAAGGTAACAAACATACAGACAAACATACAAACAAAAATTTCAAAAAAGCGATTTTCGGTTTCAGGGTGGTTAATTATATATGTTAGGACAAATTATTTTTGGAAAATCAAAAATTACCAGAAAATTTTCAGCTACAGATTTATTATTAGCAGGGAAAGGATTTATATGTAAATACATATTTACTTATAAAGCTAATATAATTTATATTTTGCATTATCTTTATGTTTCACAATGTGTAGGGTTGAAAAATCCTACTTTTATTTTCCATATTTTTCCATATTTTAGAGTTTAGTACATATTTTCGTTAATTTCCATATATTTTCCATATTTCATATAAAACAGTCCATATTATATTAGGTTTAACAATAAAACAAAACAAAATTCCATTAACTTTTAAAAATACATTTCAACAATAGAGATTTAAACACATGTTCAGTAATCCCTTTAACATCAGAGTTATTTGAAAATTAGCAGTCCTATCAACAATGGGAAAGTAAGTTACAAAACTGTATTAATTTAATTTAAAATTTTTAACAGACTTCAGTTGTGCAGCTCAACAGTTAAATGCCAGTCAGAGTACACATAGGTTCAGTTTTGTAAATCATACTATAAAGACGGTAAATATGCCAAAAGTACGTCATTCAGTCAATTTAAAATCAAAACTAACAAGTTACATTTCAGAATTTAAAGAAGATGGTTTATCAACTGACAATAAAATATTATTTTGTAATTTGTGTCAGTGTGCAGTATCATCTACACAAAAGTTCCTGGTGCAACAACACATTACAACTAGTAAACATCAGGCCAACAAACAACTAAATTCCAAGCAGAGACAATTGTTTTTAACACAACCAACAACATCGAATGTAAGATCTGAGTTTAACATCGACCTGTGCCGTTCTCTCATCTCTGCTGATATTCCTCTCTACAAACTAAAGAATAAGGTCTTCAGGGAATTCCTTGAAAAATATACTCAACATACAATCCCGGATGAGTCAACACTTAGGAAGACGTATGCTCCATCCATCTACGATGAGACAATACAGAAGATAAGAGATGAAATTAAAGATAGTTCAATTTGGGTTTCCATTGATGAGACTCCCGACAAAGAAGGTAGACTTGTTGGTAATGTAGTTATCGGTTTGTTAAGTGAACAATATTCTGAACGAATTCTTTTACATTGTGATGTTCTAGAAAAGTGCAATAACAAAACTATAGTTAAACTGTTCAACGAAGCTATGGGTATCCTGTGGCCAAAGGGTATTATGTACGATAATGTGTTATTCTTTATTAGCGATGCTGCCCCTTATATGGTCAAAGCTGGACAAGCATTATCTGTTGTATATCCTAAATTGACTCATTTTACTTGTGTGGCGCATGCATTTCATCGTGTGGCAGAAGTGGTCAGAGACAATTTCCCTAAAGTAGATTTGTTGATTTCATCAGTGAAAAAAGTATTTCTCAAAGCTCCCAGTAGAGTTAACGTGTTGAAAGAAATGTACCCTGAAATTCCATTGCCACCAAAGCCAATTTTAACTAGATGGGGTACATGGCTAGAAGCAGTTGAATATTATGCCGAACATATAGACTCTATTAACAATGTTCTCCTTGCATTGGACTCTGAAGATGCAGTCTCAATTGATACTGCGAAAACAGTTACCTGTGACATAAGTGTGAAGAATGACTTAGCTCACATTCAGCATACATTTTCATGCATCATAAAAACGCTCAAAAGTCTCCAAAATAGGCACCTTTCACTATCTGAAAGTTTTGAAATTATAAATAGTACTGTGGAACAACTGAATCGTGGTAGAGATAAAGTTGCAGATGCAGTAAGAGCTAAGGTGGACACTGTACTTTCAAAAAACCCTGGATATGAAGAACTACAAAAGGTTGTTGCTGTGATGAGTGGTGAATCAACAGTGAAGATTAACTTGGACTTATCCCCAGCAGACATTGTGAAATTGAATTATGTACCAGTTACTTCTTGTGACGTCGAACGCTCTTTTAGTCAGTATAAATCTATCCTCAGAGACAATAGAAGAAGATTCACTTTTCAGCACTTGAAAGAAATGTTTGTAACCTATTGTTATGGTAACAGACAATAAAAATTGTGTTTTGTTGAAACTACATTGGAAGATAAGGTACGTCCATTATATTTTTTGTTTAGTTTGATTAAAATGTACCAATATTTAACGTACATAGTCATTTTTTTATAATTTTAAGTCCATATTTAATTCCATATTTTGGTAAAAATCCATATTTAATTCCATATTTTGGTAAAAATAACTACATATATATTTACATATTTCATATATTTTTAGTCCATATAAATCCGTTCCCTGATTATTAGTATAGATGTAAAAACTAGAGTATAAAATCACAAACCATTTAAATTTTTTCTGTTGCAACAGACATTTTTCTTATCAGGACTTATCAGGATTCCAGTTCCGATGCCGGATTGAATCCTCTCATTTTAAATTCCACCGCTTAGGTTTCCTTTAGTGGCCAACCCTCATGCTCTGTGTCACAGATGTGTGACAGTGGCACAATGTCCAACGCACTATGTGCAGAGGTGCACTCATTACGAGAGACTAAGTGGCCGGGATCCGACGGAATGAGCGCCGTCTTAAATCACTAAGTGATTATTTACGCATATCACATTATTCTGATGTACCGAAGTACGTATGATATCTCCGTGCAGGAATTCTGCATTACCATAATATGAAGGATGGGTGGAGCGGAGAAAAATTCTCTCTGGCACCGGGACTCGATAAAGCGTCAGCACGTAGAGCTGAAAACCCGGGTTCGATTCTCGGTGCCGGAGAGAATTTTTCTCCGCTCCTCCCAGCCTTCATCAAAATTTAAAGTTTTCCGAAATCCGCATTTCAAAGATTCGTGTTGCTGTGAAAAAACAAAAGGATCGTTGAAATTACTCGAAATTCTGTTAATTATATTTTACTTATGTTTCAAATTAAAATGTGTAAATTGCCTTTTTCGCAGCAACGTGAAGCTTTAAAATTCATGTTTCTCAAAACTTTAAATTTTTAGTTGTTTCCCTTCTGAACTTGACCGTCGATTTTTATAATATATATTCTGTTATGCAGTCTTTAAAATAGTACGTTGTTTGTAGAGATTTCTTCTATACTATTTGGCAATTCTACGGGCAGTAATGTGCATGAAATATACCCTGTAATAAATTTCACAAAAGGAATAATTAATAACTTTTTAATTAACACAATGTGACATGATATTCGAAATGTATCGAAGCTTTTTTCTCTTCAGTTATTCATTGCATAAGACAGTAACAAAAGGAACGGCATAGAAATTATGTATTTAAAAAAATCTGTTAAGGAAATACATCCTGATTATTAGGTTCTGAGATCTTTCGAAAAAAAAAAATATTAAGGGAAATATACGTACCGTCAGGGAACAAGACGAATGGAGAATACGAAACAATCAAGAGTCGCATAATCTTATTTGAGGAAAAGATATAGTTAGATTTGTAAAATCCCAAAAACTGAGGTGGCTAGAACACCTGTATAGAATACTGGAGAATAGAATTCCTAAAATAATGGTACAAGGGAAAATAAATAGGAGAATGGGAAGATCAAAATTAGATGGTTAGACGGAGTTACAAAGGACTTGGAAACTATGAGAGTAAGAGGAAGAAAAGAATTAGTAGCGGATAGATCAAGATGGAAAGCTGTCGTCTAAGCGGCCAGAACCGTCCAGGGTTGTGAAGAAGAGGAAGAAGAAGAATTATTAGGTACCTACATAATTTTTCCTCAAATCTAATAAAATTTTTTAGATAAAAACATTAAAGGCGTTTCATGTTCTTTATTACGAAAATTGACATACTTGTTTCAGTTACGAAGATAAAGAACTTGGATATGTTTCTCGCATAACATTTTGTGCTATAAGACTATTGACTGTTACTGTCGCCTACAACATCCCTTGAGAAGAAAATATTCTAGCTTTATGATTACTTCGAAAACATGTTAGTAAAATAGATAATGAATTAGCATTCATTGTCGCATAACTATTTTGCTATATTACTATCACTTTTCTGTACGTATATAAGGTTTTAGAAGTCCCCGGTGCCTGACATGTTTCTCTTATCTATACTCTAGCCACGACGTAAATACCAGATCACTTATCTGTGGCGCGTTAAGTATACCTCTTCATAGAACATCTCGTTATTCATCATCTTTTACAGTATCCACCTCGCGACAATGGAATTCCCTGTCACAAAGTATTAGGGACTGCAAGACAATAAATACTTTTAAAAATAGCTTAAAAGAAAACCTTATTAGCATTTCATTCTAATCATACTGACTTAAACTATCACTGACTACATTGTTACTCCTTCCTTTAGACATGCATCCTGATAGTGCTGTATTTTAAAAATTTTCACATAATAATATTTTTATATTATCTAACATTATTTGAAATATATTAACATTCTATGTATTTTAGCTTAATTCTGCTACATAGTTTGTATTTCAGGGTTTAATTAATAGTTCATAGTATTTTGTTGTTTAATTCGTAAATAACGCTTGTATACATGTAACTCTCATCGAAGGCCTTACGGCCTTAACTCTGTGAGCTAAAATAAATCATTATTATTATTATTACACTCAAGGACAAAAAAAACCGGACACTTCTATATTTGCTTGTATTTTGTTGCCAATTATTTCAAAATGAAACAAAACCCATTTAAACAAAATAATGTCTCATTTAGCATCTTACACGACAACATTTGAAAAAAAAATCTCTGATGAGAAAATTTACAAAAAATTACAAAGGACGTATAACTATGGCATCGTTTGGTCTGTTTTTTTTATTTTATGGTGCCTTAAACATTAAAAACTCTTTTTAGTAACGGGCATTACCCCCTCTGGCTTGAATAACTGCATCCATACGTCTTGGCATGCTCTCAATTTGGTTAGCAATGTTTTCTTGAGGAATAAGTTCCCATTCTTCGCCAAGTGCTCGCCTCAACTCTTGTAACGATTCTGGTCTCGGTCGTCTATTCTTAACACGCCGTCCCAGCATGTCCCACACATGTTCAATTGGGTTCATGTCTGGACTCCTTGCTGGCCATGGAAGAACATGGATTCCCACTTCTTGGAGATAATCTCCCACCGCATGGGCAATATGCGGCCGTGCATTATCATGCATTAAAACAAAATTATCGCCTACAAATTGGCCACATGGCATAACATGATCAGCCAAACATTCATTTATATACCTATCAGCTGTTAGTCTTCCATTTTCAACAAAAACCAACTCTGTACGAGCATCCGTACACACTCCTGCCCAAACCATCACTCCACCACCTCCATAGGGCACATTTTCGGAAATGCAACACTGTGAAAATCGTTCTCCCCTCCTTCTCCAAACTCTTTTACGTCCATCAGGTGAGCACAGATTGAAACGGGACTCATCGGTGAACAGAACACAGCTCCTGTCCATTTCTCCAATCCCTGTGATCATTTGCAAAACGCAGTCGTTCAACTCGATGCATCCTGAGAAGTCTGGGACCAGTTGCAGGTCTACTTAATATCTGTCCACTTGCTTTCAACTTCCTTCTAACTGTTTTGGCCGAAATTGGGCGCCCATGCATGTTAACAAATTGCTGGGCCACACTAGTAGCTGGCAGGTTGCGCTCCCTAAGAACTCTCAACACCATATACCTGTCTTCATTTGGATTTGTAGCTCTTGGACGACCCGAACCTGGTCTTCTGGTATATTCTAGGGTCTCTATACCGTCTTATGGCATCATGGGTTGTGCTTCTAGCCATATTCATAACATTTGCAATGTAACGTACACTGCGTCCAATCATCGTAAAGGGCTACAGCTCGAGCCACATCTTCAGGTCGCATCTTGTTTTAAGACAAATGTTACAACCCCACTTAAACTCAGAAAATGTAAAAATAAAGAAATAACGAATTATAACGATAATGAAGCACAAAATGGTTGAGACAAAATTGTTATAGCTGAGACTCCGAAAGCAAAATTAGAATATTTGGTTGTAATGGCTTGTTTATAAAACAAAAAAACAATCAACAATGTATACACGTCTCCATAACAACAGATGGCTACCATAATATTGTATGAGAAGATAATGTTTTGCAAAATACCAGCAAATATTAAAGTGTCCGGTTTTTTTTGTCCCTGAGTGTATTATTATTATTATTATTATTATTATTATTATTATTATTATTATTATTATATTCGAAATTCACTGCGGCTTAAAGGAGGGAGATGCACTATCACCTTTACTTTTTAACTTCGCTCTAGAATATGCCATTAGATTCAGGATAACAGGCAGGGTTTGGAATTGAACGGCTTACATCAGCTTCTTGTCTATGCAGATAACGTGAATATGTTAGGAGAAAATACACAAACGGTTAGGGAAAACACCGAAATTTTACTTGAAGCAAGTAAAGCGATCGGTTTGGAAGTAAATCCCGAAAAGACAAAGTATATGATTATGTCTCGTGACGGGAATATTGTACGAAATGGAAATATAAATATTGGAGATTTATCCTTCGAAGAGGTGGAAAAATTCAAATATCTTGTAGCAACAGTAACAAATATAAATGACACTCGGGAGGAAATTAAACGCAGAATAAATATGGGAAATGCATGTTATTATTCTTTTGAAAAGCTCTTATCATCCAGTCTGCTGTCCAAAAATCTGAAAGTTAGAATTTATAAAACAGTTATATTACCGGTTTTTCTGTATGGTTGTGAAACTTGGACTCTCACTCTGAGAGAGGAACATAGGTTAAGGGTGTTTGAGAATAAGGCGCTTAGGAAAATATTTGGGGCTAAGCGGGATGAAGTTACAGGAGAATGGAGAAAGTTACACAACACAGAACTGCACGCATTATATTCTTCACCTGACATAATTAGGAACTTAAAATCCAGACGTTTGAGACGGGCACGGCATGTAGCACGTATGGGCGAGTCCAGAAATTCATATAGAGTGTTAGTTGGGAGACCGGAGGGAAAAAGACCTTTAGGGAGGCCGAGACGTAGATGGGAGGATAATATTAAAATGGATTTGAGGGAGGTGGGATATGATGATAGAGACTGGATTAATCTTGCACAGGATAGGGACCGATGGCGGGCTTATGTGAGGGCGGCAATGAACCTGCGGGTTCCTTAAAAGCCATTTGTAGTTAAGTAAGTATAATATTCGAAAGCTTATTCTCGAGTATTGGGTTAGGATTTGGAATGAACGATAGGCATTCAAGCAAGCAGAAAATTTCGGAAGTGAATATTTGAGACTTTCTATATGAAAACGGTCGTAGATAAACCTGTTACTTAATATAAAAGTTATTTTAAGTTTTGTGTGATATAATTATGTGAGAGTATGTTCAGCCATCCTCTCTGAGATAATACAGGACATTACATTGGCGATATTTTTATCCATGATCATTTCTTCTATGCAATGTTAAATCTGCATGCCTTAATTTTCTTAAATATTGCGTATTTTACGTATCAATTTAGTTTTTAATATCTTTCTTGGTTCTTTAACGACGCTGTATCAACTACTAGGTTATTTAGAGCGAGATGAGGCCGAGGATTCGCCATATGTTACCTGACATTCGTCTTACTGTTGGGAAAACCCTCAGAAAAACCCAACCAGGTTATCAGCCCAAGCGGGTATCGAACCCGCGCCCGAGCGCAAGTCTGGATCGGGATGCAAGCGTCTTAACCGACTGAGCTACGCCGATGTCTTTTAATTTCTTACTCTTTATTTAAATGTTACTGTTAAAATGTTAAAATCTTGAAAAAGAAAATTCTTATGTCACCGGAAAGAGTGTGAAACATTCCTTCCAGACTGATGGTAATAGACGAATAGTAGGGTAGGGTAGGGTGGGGCTACTCAGTTTCACTCCAGTCTCAATTCACAGCTATAGAATTCCCATTTTCAAAATTGGAACATCATTTTACATTGCTGTGAGGTGTTTTCTATTAAGAAATAGCAAATTTAGTTTTCATACGCGAGTATATTCCAAGATAAACAAGATATTATAGAACATGTCAAAATATTGATTTTTCACAAAAGGTGGGGTAATTTGGATCACTAGTGGGGCTATTTGGATTACATGTTTTGTTGCAACACTGTACTGAAATGCAAACCCACAATGTTATAAACTAATAAATAATAATATAAAAATATTATAAACTCAGAACGTGAAACTACTTATAATATAGGCGAACTAAACACATTTTCCACAAGTAAATTGCTTTCGTCCGGCTGCTCCTACGCACATATCATGGTATCAGGTTTTGCATGACTGGCATCTTATCCAGTCACCTTTTGTGAACGAATTCTTATCAAAATAATTGACCCCGCAAAAACCACATGGTTCTTCAGTCGTTTCTTGTGATGATTCTTCATCTGAACTGCTGGCTTTTACTTTTTTTTTTTTTTTTTTTTTTTTTTTTGCAAACTATATTCTTGCCTTTTGTGGATTAGTTTCTTGATTCCTTAACAGGTGTGCTCTTCTCTAATTGTAACTTTCTCTTCGCTCTGGTTTTCTCAATATTTTCAGAGGATGTCAGATGAGAATTAGCTTGCTTTTGTCTGTTTACATTTTTCTTTATCATATCTTTCATATGATTCAAGTAGCCCCAGTAAAAGTGATTCAACTAACCCCATCCTTTGGATTTACGTATAACTCACGTAGTTCCTACGTTTCGCAACAGAATGCGCTAGTTGTACCGTAAAAGAACGAATGGAGTAGTATGTTACTTGAAAACAGATAGGTTATACGGAATAACTACATAATTTTAACACTAAGCCTTATTTACTAACGTATGAAGATTGTATGGCATTAAAAACAAAGCAAATGGCGCTTACCTATATGTCTTTGACGTACTCCTGAAGCTTGAAAAATGTATGTAATGACTTAAAAACGCTTGAACAGCACGGCCAACTGATCTGTACAAGTTCTCAATGGTAATGGCTGCCTGTATGTGCAACAGTTTCTGCGCAGTAGGCCAAATGCTTAAATTGATCCTACTAGCCCCTTGATTTAACTAACCCCACCCTACCCTACAGTATTCTTTCTTCGTGGCCATTCTTCTTGTTCAGCGTATCGACGTGCGGTTGTAAAGAAAAGTCGTGCTACATATCATGTAAATATTTTTCAATATTTTCCTGAGTATTTAAGCATCTACAAGAAAATATGTACATTCACTTACAAGCCGTATTATCAGAATTACTGTTGGAGTTCTGCTATGGGAGAGAAGAAATCTTCAACCTGCTACAAATTTTGCTACGTTACAAGCTCCCTTGTATCCTGGGAATAACTCCTCGTAAAAGTTGGGGTAACACACACTAGCTTATAAGAGTTTTGATTACAAAGTTATGGTTCCGTTGTTCTGTGTTTGCTTAACCTGAACACTACAGAAACTCTGTCTTCATCTGCGAAATATATTAATAAATAATGCATCGTGAAAACTTCACGCTTAAAACACGTGCTAACTATATAGTCTTTGAGTAACAATTGATAGCATTCTGATTTGACTATACTTTTTGAACACTATAATATAATGTTAAATTAATGGATATACATTTCAATATTCGGCCTAAAAGTGTTGCTTTAAAGTAACTACTCTTTTAAAATTAAGATAATAATAAACTGTTATCATAAAACATTAACGTTTCTCACTTGTTATGTTTCTGATGTAGGGTAAAGGTAGTTAAATGTGATATGAGTAATATTATAATAGTTCTTTTTGAGAATTTATTACAATTTTATTTATTTATTTATTTATTTATTTATTTATTTATTTATTTATTTATTTATTTATTTATTTATTTATTTATTTATTTATTACAATTAATAAAAATTTTCACTTCAACGGTAATTACTAGACTTCGTGGAATTGCCACGAGAATCGTAAGGTTTACTACGCACGCGGTATAGACTGTATGAGAAGGGGACGTGCAACGGATCGAGTATGCCTCTGATGTAAACACTGAGCAGTATACTGCGGTTACAATAAAACTTGTATTCTGCATTCAAGAAATAAAATGAATGATCATTGAAGTAGGAAATGTCTAAACATGTAAATACACAATTATTTTGTAGTGAAATATATTAACTCTTAAAATTCAATGTAATATACTCACATCATCCTTCAATATGTGCAGTGAAGTGTTACGTACATTTTGAGCGACGCCAAAGTGAACCTCCTCCGATGGTCACTCAAACAGTTTTTATATTGGGAAAATGTACGTTCAACATCACACGATGTAATTGGAGCATATTTGAAGAACGGAAAGTCACTACTTTTTAGTACACCAATTTCAGACGTCTTGTCGTGACCTGATAGTACATCATTTATAATACGAAGTTGTAAATAAGCAGAATTTTTAGCAATAATGTTTCTCAACTTACATTTCACTTTTTCTGAAATTAGTTAATTGTTATTTTGGATAACGGTTTGTGATACTTTATACACAATATTACGGGCTTCTGAGAGTTGTAGTTTAGACGATTCTAATAGGATGATGCTTTTGGACACGATTTTAAAATTAGAATCAATGAACAGAATATCTTCCAATAGCTGTTCAGAAGGCAATGATTTTATAACTGCAACAGCGGAACTATCTGCGCTATCCAATGCATCAATTACCTCCATTATTTTGCCGTAATATTCTGCATAATAATTAACAGCATCCAACCACGTTTTCCAACGGGTCAAGACTGGCTGCGGGGGTAAGGGTATTCCAGAAGAAAATATTATTTGGAACAGCAACACTCTTATTGGGGCATGTTTGATTGAATTTTTGTCTGCATTGAACAAATGTTAAGCTTTGACTGTTTCAACCACAGTAATGCAAAAACAAGTGCTTACATAGATATGCATTAGCTGTAGCTGCTCTATCTATTTGGACCGGTCACAACTCTTTAATATGAACTGCTTATACTAAGAGACCGGGCGGTCGCTCACGTCTTCTATACTACCGTACATCGGCAACCTGACTGTATGCTGCGTGTGACAATTCAACGAAGTCTAATAATTACACAGTGTTCACATTGTTGGCATTCGCAGGCTTTTTGTTGTCCATCTCGCTTACATTTGCAATGTCAGGCAATGAAGTCAGCATAACAAAAGTTTAACAAGTAACTGAGAAAGTATATAATTTTCAATAAAAATCGCAAATGATCGATTTTACACCCACTGATTGACTTTACCCACTTCTACGGTACTGGTCTTGCCAATGTTTTATAAGCACTAGTGAGAGTTTAAACACTATTTCCCTTTAGTGTAAAGGAACCTTCATAAATGTTAATTGTATAAATACTGAACTGAATATATTCTGTAAATTAATTGAGCTAGAAATGCCAGCAGGAACAAAAGCTGTCGTGGTGCTTGTACGGCGGAGTACGAAGTGGATGGTGGGCGGCAGATGAATAATCGTCAAAGTAGGGCAAGTGGGGCGCTGTAATGCGAAAACACGCATGCTGAGGTCACAGGCGTCATATCTGCGTTATCGGGCGTAGTATGGGGCGTCATTCCTGCGTTCGAGAAGACGTCGTATTGAGCGTAGATTACGACATGGAGCTCGACGCGATCACACTATCAGCTACGTTTCCTGGGCGCTCTGTTCTTTATCAGCCGGCACTCTCCCCTCGTTTGTTTCTCTTCATTAATTTTCATGTATATGCAAATAGCAGAGTTTCTGTGGAAAATAAATGGATATGTCTAGGTTGATATAATCTCTTGTATTACAAGTACCGGGTGATATTAGTAACGCAAGAGCTATGTATCACATTATTCAAAAGGCCTGAAATTTAATATTAAAGCCATCAAGCTTAGACTTTGATGTCTTGGCATTGACTACAGGTCACAAAAGAAAGCAACTCTTCTCTAATTTTAAGGTGCAAATTAAGGGACTTTTAACGATGTTTTTAATTTTTTAAATTTCGCCTTCTCTGTTACCATCACCCTGACAGAATAGGACGCCATAGATCAGCCGTGGCGAAAATGTAATCGTGCGCCGAGCAACTGTGTAACCTGCAACGTGCATAGCACTTATGGAGGTAGGCGGACACTCGAGGGGGAAGTGAAGTAACTGTCTGACTTATTAACGGATTTTTATTTTCCTTATGTCAAGCACTTAAATATAATTTTATAGAGTATAAGGCTACAAACTAATATATATTATTATAATGTACCGAAGTACATATGATATTTCCATGCAGATATTCTGCGTCATCATACGATGAAGGAGTGGAGTGGATAAAGCGTCAGCACGTAGAGCTGAAGGAGTAATGGAACGGAGAAAAATTCTCTCCGGCGCCGGGATTTGAACCTGGGTTTTCAGCTCTACGTGCTGACGCTTTATCCACTAAACCACACCGGATTCCACCCCGGCGTCGGAAGAATCGTCTCAGTTTTAAGTTCCAACTCTTGGGTTCCCTCTAGTGGCCGCCCTCTGCACTACGTCATAGATATTTCCATGCAGAATATCTGCATGGAAATATCATATGTACTTCGGTACATTATAATAATATATATGATATGCGTAAATCACTTCGTGATTTAAGACGGCGTTTATTCCGTCGGATCCCGGCCAACTAGTCACTCATCACGAGTGCACCTCAGCACATGTGTGGACTTCGGTCCTAGGTTCATAGATATCTATGACGTAGTGTAGAGGGCGGCCACTAGAGGGAACCCAAGAGTTAGAACTTAAAACTGAGACGATTCTTCCGACGCCGGGGTGGAATCCGGTTTGGCTTAGTGGATAAAGCGTCAGCACATAGAGCTGAAAACCCGGGTTCAAATCCCGGCGCCGGAGAGAATTTTTCTCCGTTCCATTACTCTTTCATCTTACAAACTACTGTTTAGTACGTGTAACGAAGAAACAAATGAACAAGAAAACATAGGACACATTATCACAACCTAAAATTAACTGTCTTCAGAATGTCTCTGCGACAGAATTTCAGAATCAGGAATTATGTCACTTACTGCCAGTCGTAGTTGACCACGAAGGTATTTGTCTATCAGTCGTAATCTAAATTAGGTTTTTACTATTTTCATTGTTGAAAATAATTGTTCACAAACGTAAGTTGTAGCGAACATGTCTTAAACAGAGCAAGGGAAAGAATGAAGCTTCGGATATTTATTTTTTGGCAAAGATTTGAAAAGTTCAACATTTGTCAAGTCCTTACATCTAGCTTTCATTGTAACATTAGGGCTACATTGTAACTCTGTGTGTTTAAATTGAAGACCTAACCGCATTATTCGTACATCTGCTGAAAAAGGATCGAAATAATAATAATAATAATAATAATAATAATAATAATAATAATAATAATAATATTTTAATGTTTCATGAGTAACATGTAGTATAATGCTGTTTTATGTCATACAACCGTTTTCCTCGTAATACTTGTGAACAAATCATATATTTAATATTCTCATCATATTGGCAGCAAAAAATTGCATCCTCCCATCCTACTTGAAACTTTCGTTTTTATAGAGGTACATGGTTTCGAGAGAGACATTGCGACGATACGCCACTCGCAGGTCAGAGACAAATACAAATGGAACGGAGTTTGACTCCAGTGAGTGAGAGGGTAGGGGTTGGGGGAATTAGGAAGCAAGAGAAATTCACAGCTATTATTGTGAGCCACAATGTGTTCATCAGTCGCATTTTCGCCACGGCTGCCATAGATAATGAACCAACATTAGATGTAGCCAAGTAACTGGACTTTGTGGTCATATGGTGAACACGGTGGTAGGTCATTACTTACAACATTTCGCTATGCTGTTATTATTATTATTATTATTATTATTATTATTATTATTATTATTATTATTGCTGTCGATCGATCAAAATATTTAACCTATTAACTATTTGAATTTAATTGATTAATCAACAGATTAATCGAGTTTTGATCGAGTTGAAAAAAATGTTTTAATATGCTGTAATACAAAATTATTGTTAAATTTAACTTGTGTTCGGTAATAATCATAAGTATTAAATGTTGTCTATCTGTATGTATATATATATGTATATATATTATCATTATATTATAAAACAACTATTTTAATTGCTAACGTATTTATTATGACGCTTATTTATTGTGTCAATTTCTCCGGGAATTCTTGAAACAAACATAAATAACAAAAAGTATGAAGACTCGCATAGTTAATACTGCTTCATCCATGATTTTGAACATGTGAATGCATTCACATGCTCCGAATTAAGTGCCGCTCTACGTTTAGTAACAATGTTTCCTGTATCACTAAACACGAAAAAAACTTTTTTTTTCTGTCAAGTACTTCTCCATGATCGTTCAATTCAAATCCAAACGTTTCACTGAGTTTACCTCTCAAATTCTCATATGACATAATGGAGTTTACACTTTTCACAGACCACAGAAAACTGACTTTTTTTTTTTATCAAACTAAACACACAATCGGTATATACAAACTCAGTACAGAAACTGCAAGCACCTGCAAAAGTACAGCGGTCGAAACAGAAGACTGGCCCCTATTGTAATCCGAATCACCAGATTTTAGAAAAAGAAGAAGATAGTTACGCTCTCACTTGCACACAGTGTAGACATGGCTATTTTATAAGGAATGAGGGGGACGAATCCCAGAAAAATATGTATTTCATATGCTAGGAAGATAATTGAACATACACAAAAAAAATAGGCCTATACATAATGTAGACTTTTTTGTTTGAACAACACTGAATATTGTGGATGAACAAGGTACAGTGCAGTATGAACATTTAATTTTTAGTAGGTTATTTTACGACGCTTTATCAACATCTTAGGTTATTTAGCGTCTCAATGAGATGGAGGTGATAATGCCGGTGAAATGAGTCCGGGGTCCAGCACCGAAAGTTACCCAGCATTTGCTCATATTGGGTTGAGGGAAAAGTCCGGAAAAAACCTAAACCAGGTAACTTCCCCCGACCGGGAATGGAACTGGGCCACCTGGTTTCGCGGCCGAATGTGCTAACCGTTACTCCACAGATGTGGACTTTAATTCAAGAATTTTACATCAGGTGTTCAAAATACTGACCGTACACTTGAATGGATCTATCTAGTCTTCTTTGTAAAGATCCAAGAATTCGCTCCAGCAATTCTGGATCATTCTTAATTTGCTGGAAGGCATCTACAATCCGATGCTGTAATTCTTCAAGTGTGGTGATTCTGTTGTGTAAACTAGGCTTTTTGCATAACCCCACACACAAAAATCAAAAGGATTTATAGCCGATGATCTAGATCAGGAGTCGTCACCTCAGTGCACTATGGTGCAGGCACATTTTGCTCGCTGCTCAGTTCTAGCTCTTAGACATCAACTGTGCAGCAGGAGTTGGGGGGAAGGAATCGGGTGATGGCAGTGGCGTCCGATCACTTGTTCGACCCTTTTAATCAGTCTCTAATAATTATAATAAACACGGAAGAAGCATGTATTTAATTTATTTTAAGAGGAACTGTGTAATAAGTAAATTACTTTTCAGTTTAAGACAAGAAACCAGTTGTATTTTTCCGTTATGTATTGTATCGGTTTTGAAAGTAAATATTTTTTTTTTTATATTAAAGTAATGGAGAACTTACAGACCTATAAGCCTAATGCATTTTCACTATTAAGAAATATTAAACAAATCGAATCCATTAGTAATATTTAAATCATGTCATCCTATTGCTTTGTTCAAGTGTCGTCAATAAAATAAAATTAATTATCCCTGTTTTATTTGACACTATATATCACAAAACCAATTATTTGTTATTATGTATAACATGTGAAACACATTATCGTTTCTGTTACAAGGCTAAAGTAGGCTTAAATTATTTTATTACAATGCAAATAACAAATTATAAAATTTATTTTCGTTGTTAGTTAAGCATTGGATTTTTAAATAAATTTTTAGTTTAAGACAACAAGCAAGTTGTACTTTTTCGTTATGTACTGCAGCGGTTTTGAAAGCAAATATTTTTTTATATCAAAGTATATCAAAGAACTTATAAACCTATAACGCATTTTCACTGTTACGAAATATTAAACAAATCGAATCTATTATTAATATTTAAATCATGTCATCCTATTCCTTTGTTCAAGTGTCGTCAATAAAATAAAATTAATTATCCCTGTTTTATCTGACACTACATATCACAAAACCAATTATTTGTTATTATGTATAACATATGAAACACATTATCGTTTCTGTTACAAGGCTAAAGTAGGCTTAAATTATTTTATTACAATGTAAATAACAAATTATAAAATTTATTTTCGTTGTTCGTTAGCATTGGTTTTCCTGGACTTTTAAATCACTTTTTAGTTTAAGACAACAAGCAAGTTGTACTTTTTCGTTATATACTGCAGCGGTTTTGAAAGCAAATATTTTTTTATATCAAAGTATATCAAAGAACTTACAAACCTATGACGCATTTTCACTGTTACGAAATATTAAACAAATCGAATCCATTATTAATATTTAAATCATATCATCCTATTCCTTTGTTCAAGTGTCGTCAATAAAATAAAATTAATTATCCACTTTTTATCTGACACTATATATCACAAAACTAATTATTTGTTATTTTGTATAACATATGAAACATATTGTCGTTTCTGTTACAAGACTGAAGTAGGCTTAAATTATTTTATTACAATGTAAATAACAAATGATAAAAATTATTTTCGCTGATCATTAACATTGGTTTTCCTGGATTTTTAATTCGTTTTTATCTCACTAACTGATCAATGTTAGGTGTCAATGCTCGTGTAGAACACAATCGAAGAAGACATTGTAAATTATAGTCAGAAAATTGACTTCTGTGATGCGTTGGCTTGGCTCGACACACTGCACACTACTACCTCCTCAGCCAGCGCCTCGGTGCTCCGAACTAGTATGCAGGCCAGTTGACGATGGTTGATCTAGATCAGCTATAGGGACTATCAGCAAAGTAAGGAGGGAACGTTCCTACTCACCCCACGTTCGTTTGATTTACAGGCGAGGGGTAACGCAGTTGTTTTGCTAAGTCAAGTGCAGTGGTGGATTCGACACACCTTGCGCAGCAGTAATTTCTCCGCTCCTAGTTATCGTTTCAAAACCTTTACAGTATTTTGTTTATAGCAAGTACACGTATCATCTATATTAATAATAAATCTGTAGCCGAAATTTTTCTGGTAATTTTCGATTTTCCAAAAATAATTGGTCCTAACATATATAATTAACCACCCTGAAACCGAAAATCTCTTTTTTGAAATTTTTGTTCGTATGTCTGTCTGTCTTTCTGTCTGTCTGTTTGTTACCTTTTCACGCGATAATGGCTGAACGAATTTCGATGAAAATTGGAATATAAATTAAGTTCGTTGTAACTTAGATTTTAGGCTATATTGCATTCAAAATACATTATTTAAAAGGGGGGTTATAAAGGGGCCTGAATTAAATAAATCGAAATATCTCGCTTACTATTGATTTTTGTGAAAAATGTTACATAACAAAAGTTTCTTTAAAAATAATTTGCGATAAGTTTTATTCCTTGAAAAATTTGATAGGACTGATATTTAATGATATAAATGAGTTTTAAAATTAAAATAACTGCCATCTAAGGCTGTGTAATGAATTAAAAAACAAATGACTTCGTCTATAAGGGGTCTTGGACAGCAACAATCGAAAGCTATTAAACTTAGGCTACAGAGAATATTTCTGTGTTTGTATGAAGTAATATCGGAAGCTAAATTAACCGATTTGTATAATTAATTATTTCAACATTGGAAAGTGTAGTTTCTCCAGATGGACATAATACTATAATGTTATTACAGTAACTTTTGATATAATATAATATAATATAATATAATATAATATAATATAATATAATATAATATAATATAAAATATATTATATAATACAATTTAAGTTACTTGAAGGGTTCACAACCATAGTGGGCCAAGCGCCATTTACTGAATACGTAGAAAACAAGGGTTAAAATTAAGTTATTACTATGATTCAATGGAAACCTATAACAAGTAAAATAAAATATACACATTAAATCTAAATGATATCAATCTTCATTAAACTATGGTTGCATGTAAGAAAAATTAAGAAACATGTTAAAGGAATTGTCATTGCACCAAATGAGTGTCTCTGGACCAAAATGATCGCATTTTAATTATTTGGATGCAATTTAAGTTAAGTAACATATTAAACGCTTTATCCTTCTATCAAACACGAATGTTCCCTGGATCAAATGTCCTATTTTAATTATGTAATTACTTTATATTTATTTGTAACGGGTGCAGCGGAGCGCACGGGTACGGCTAGTACAATAATAAATTATGACGGTCACCTACTGTCATTAGGCAAATTATATATTTTTCAACTTTATAACACTTCCTTCATCATGTGCACAAAAAATTCTTGAACTGCCTTGTGATCGACATATTAAAGTATTTCTTTTTTAAACACAATAAAGAAAAAAGCAAAGCTCCATTATCATTTAACTGCACAATATATTAAAAGATACAATGCTGAACATAATAAATTGTTTCTCTTTAAAACCAATAAAGTAACTAAGCTCCATTGTCATTTAACTTGAAAACATATTAAACACAATATAATGATCAACAAAATCAATTGTTTCTTTTTATAAATACTAAAGCAAGTAAAACTGAGCTCCACTGTCATTTAACTTTAAAACATATTAAACAAAATATATGAGATATGAATGAAACGAAATACTACTATAGGGCTATACTGCTGGTTTACATTTTTTTGCTGTTGAGTGCCCTCGAAATTTCTTGTTATTAACTAAAAAGGATATATTTGGCTCTAAAATAGAACAACTCAACCGTAATACTGAAACTAAATGCATGTCTGTGATCCTAGACCTGGAGATACTTTTGGTCATATTCATTTTGAAAAGAAAAACAGCTCACAACAGTAAGTTGAGCCAAACATAGATACCATACGCATTCCAAATGTGCGCAGATTAGGGAATTGCTCCTTTGGTAAGTATTTAAAGAGATCTAATCCATTTTTTCCTAAACACTTTAGTGGCGTGCTCTTTTGCATCTCTATAGTGGCTCTGATGCTTGGGTAACATCTAATACAAATGGATTATCGAACAGACATCTCTATGTCCATTGCAGTTACTTCTGAAAATCTTTCTGGGAAAGAAAACGCACCAAGTAGGCCTAATATGCACTCAAAGTTTTAAATAAGTTCAGTTTCAGATACTTAATAAAATAATAAGTATTTAAATCCTGAAAATACCATAAACATACCTTGTTTTGTATCCTTTCACAAATATTACGAAAATAGTTTTTAAAATTGTAAATAACCTACCTGTAAGATCACCAAAGTCCGCTTTATGCTTTCGATCAAAGTGGCGTTCAATATTAAAGCGTTTCATATGCGCAATTTTAAACCTACATATTAAGCAACAGAGTTTCTTCTTTTTGTAAGTAACAAAAAATTCTTTCTGCCATTCTTCCTGAAACGGACGCCCCGAGATCGAAGCCATACCCGCCACTGAAAGAAGCGTGTCTAGAGAAGCACCAGGCGGAGAAGAGGGTCGGTGGAGTGAGGTAAGGCGGCTTTGAGTGCAGTGGCCCTTCGGAGCTATTTTTCCCCATGGTTGATCTAGATCCTCGTCTACCTACCCAACGTTCACCATATCGTCTGTTTAGATATCGTTTCACTCTTAGAAGGAAATGGGATGGGGAGAGTACAGCATAAGTAAGAAGTATGAATGGATCTGTCTAGAATGTTGCCGCTTTACCCTATCCAGTCGCTCGGTTCACTGGATGCCCCAACCAACAAAAAATAGCATTATCGAAAAAGATTAATTTGCGGATTCATGTTTACTGGGATCTTTTTTGTTTCGCTTCGTTTTTACTTGTCATCTCTAAATTTTTTACCATCTCTTTTGAAACATCCTGTATAGGTAGACGAAAGGGAAGATGGGAAATCGCTGTGAAATTGGAACAAATACCAGCGTCAACCGTGAATTACATAAGAAGAAGATTTGATTGATTTCGTCGGATCACGCCCCTGTAAACCGTGGTAGTCGGTTCCTTCGTCAGTTGTCCCGACTGTACAGAGCCGTTACATTGGATCGAAGTCTGGCCAGCTGAGCGTATGTTATAACATTTGCATGAAGCTGTGAATAGTTTAGTAACAATGTGTAATGGTTGGTAACGCTGGAATGGCCAGTATACTAAGACATTCCTACAGTCACTCCAATATGGCAGGAGGTCTTTCTCCTAGTATCGACTTCATTTGCAAGGGAGCCCATTGCTAGATGTAAGGGATGGAGGAGCAGGGTGAAAATGACACCTCCCCCTCGCCCCTCTGCAGTGTGAGGATGCTGTGTCAGCATTCTCCATATTCCTCGTACAGTTCTGTTCATAGAAGCAGTATATCTGTCTAGGAACCTATCTCCATTGATCTCAAATACTGTTATGGTCTTTCTTTAGAGTCGTATCTGCTGAAGCAGCGGCAGTATCACTTCTGTTAAATTCGACAGTATTTGAGTGGATAATATATAGAGTTCCACAAGCATAAAAATCGTGAAAGAGTATCTGCAACGACTGTAATTCCGTAACTTCAAAGTGACGAAAGTTTGAATTCCTCTGACTTGCAGACAGAGAGAGTAAAGTCTGAAATTCAAGCGTCTGCAAAAATTATTATCCATAAAATTTTATCAGCTGACCGCTGTCTACGCGAAAGTTAAGACATAGTGCCAATGCGGTATTCAAACCACGGTAGTGGGTTCGAATCTTCCGTAAGGATCTGGGTGTTTGGCCGTTGTGAATGTAGAGCTTAAGGTTATGTATGGATCGGTGAAAATAATGCTTAGAATTGTTAGAATTTGTTAATTTACACAACTAGAATTTAAGTCATTTAAAAATAATATTCCAGTACATTTCATAGATAATTTAACAAATAAAAAAATCCGTATATAATATCAAAATATATACAAACAAAACTTAAGAAGTAAAGGATACTATAGAAAAATGATTAAAGATTTCCCACATTATGGAGAAAAATATAAAGAATTAAGAAGGGCAACGAAAACTATGTGTAATGATGCTTATTTAAATTACGTAGAAAATTAACATGTATTAACTAACCTACTAAGCAACTAAAACTCAAAATTCACAAAATACGTACACTTACCATACTTTCTCACATCAGTATGTTAATGTAAGTTATTTAAAAATAATATTCCAGTATATTTCACAGATAATTTAACAAATAAAAAAATATCATAACAAATGATATATGAAATTTAAGAAGTAAAGAATATTAAAATAATTAAATGTTTTCCACATTATGGAGAAAAATATAAAGAATTAAGAAGGGTAACGAAAACTGTGATTAATAATGCTTATTTAAATTACGTAGAAAATTGACATGTATTAACTAACCCACTAAACAACTAAAGCTCATAATCCAAAACGTAGGTACTCTTACCTTACTTTCCCATATCGGTACGTTAATTTAAGTCATTTAAAAATAATATTCCAGTATATTTCACAGATAATTTAACAAATAAAAAATTTCCGTACATCATAACAAATGATACCCTATACAAAATTTAAGAAGTAAAGAATACTATAGAAAAATAATTAAACGTTTCCCACATTATGGAGAAAAATATAAAGAATTAAGAAGGGTAAAGAAAAGTATGATTAATAATGCTTATTTAAATTACGTTGAAAATTAACATGGATTAACTAACCCACTAAACAACTAGAGCTCGAAATTAAAAAAGTACGTACTCTTACCATACTTTCCCATATCAGTATGTTACTGTAAGTTATTTAAAAATAATTTTCCAGTATATTTCACAGATAATTTAACAAATAAAAAAATTCCGTACATCATAACAAATGATAAACAAAATTTAAGACGTAAAGAATGCTATAGAAAAATAATTGAATGTTTCCCACATTATGGAGAAAAATATAAATAATTAAGAAGTGTAACCAAATCTATTATTAATAATGCTTATTTCAATTACGTAGAAAATTCACATTTATTAACTAAACCACTAGTCCACACCTGTGGAGTAATGGTTAGCGCGGATGGCCGTGAAAACAGGTGGCCCGAGTTCGATTCCCGGTCGGGGCAAGTTATCCGGTTTAAGTTTTTCCGGGATTTTCCCTCAACCCAATATGAGCAAATGCTGGGTAACTTTCGGTGCTGGACTCCGGACTCATTTCACCGGCATTATCACCTTCATCTCATTCAGACGCTAAATAACATGAAATGTTGATAAAGCGTCGTAAAATAACGTACTAAAATAAATTAAAAAAACTAAACCACTAAGCATCTACTGGGTGTTCAGTTCAAAGTGTGTCATGGCTCGCTGTATGCCGTCATGTTGCTAGTCGATAAGCATAGAGAATTCAATCTTCCTACACTTCCGCAGATGTGTATTACTTATATGCCAGAGATATTGCCTAGCAAGTACGGCGTTCATTCTGAAGAGTACTGAACGATACGTACGGTATCACCAGTAGTGGCAGGAATGTGAACTGTTTCCAAACATGTACTGAGGTGAGTTTTTTCTTACTGTCGGGATATAGCGAGAGGGTTAAGACGATTACTTACGTACAGTATTTGTTGACATTAATTTCGACGGTCAACATGGACACGGGGCATTTGATTTGTGTTGCGGAATGTTGCCGTACGCAACCGATGATAACAAATACCCTGCGTACGACTTGGCCGCGCAAAACACAGTTCGAAAGAGGTTATGGTAGCACACATACCGTACAGATCGCCATCTGTTGCTATGACGTTCAAGTTATACCATACACGTTCTCAAGTCCAGATTGAACCCCTTGATTAATAGGCAACTTCTCTGACACAAAAGCTGAAACTCGCTTCAAATCGCTGACTCATCAACAGTGACGTCATGACACACTTTGAAATGAACACCCAGTAGAGCTCAAAATCCAAAAAGCGCGACTCTTACTATACTTTTCCCTATCAGTGTAAATTACATACGTTAAAGTACACAACTAGAATTTAAGTCATTTAAAAATGATATTCCAGTTTATTTCGCAGATTTAACGGAGCACAACATACACACAACCTTACAGCTCCGTCACGGGCTCCTACAATTTAGATTAAAACGATACATTTCATTAAAACTCATACCTATATTCACCACCCTGAGTAAGGGATTCATGAATTTTGCTTTCCATGGGAAGAAGGAGACACGAGTAGGTGAATCAATATTGCCCTATTTTGGTCCACATGACACCAAACAGTTAATGCGGTGTAAACTCATTCGATGGGGGTTAAATTATAGGCTGGAGTAACTAGGATGGAATAGATAGAATGGATTAGTCAGTATCAGGGCTTTCCACAAGTTTACCACAGATTATTACAAGCAATTGGGTCTGAGAAATGTAGGTCACTTTTTTGTTGCAATTTGTCGATGAGTTACAATGAAAAAACGAAACAATTTGCTTGATCTTGTCCATTTTGACAGCTTTTATCTCTTAATTTAATTTACTTGAAAAAACTGGTAGAAATAAATTCAAAGGGGTAGGTCGGTCTTGTCAAGGTCACTAGCCACTACGAGAGGGTTGTGGCAATCATAACAGCAGTTTCCTATAAAAAAAATTATATACTGCAACTACAACCTTGGGATAGTTACGCGTATGTTACAACGCTCTTACGTTAAATATTAAATGTATAGTACTATGGACCAGAACTCTGTGTACAATATGTTTGTATTGAAGTAGATTCATAAAAGCGGTGTACTCCGAAACTGCAATGTTAAACATATTAAATTTATTGTAAAATAATATATAAATAGTTAGATATTATTTTTCACATCTCATGTAATGAATAGTTCATTCTAAATTATCCATATTTTTAATATTTTGAAGTGCGAAAACAGGTTTATAAGCATACGATTATTGAAATCACTGAAATTACATGTCTCACATTTAAAATATTGCACTATAAAATATCTACTTCGTAAACATTGTACTATAAAACTAATAAAATTTTTTCAAATTATCAAGGTTTTAATTTTTCCTTCCACTAGAAAACTGTATTAAAATATTATTACAATAATGATATTATAGCTGGCCCACTAAATTATTTATGTAACTAATCAATGTTCAATAATATATCAATACCTTAAAAACATATACTTTGCATACTTCCACTCGGTAATGAGTTTTGGAATAATATTCTGGAGAAATTCCACAGATAGTAACAGTATATTCCTACTACAAAAAGAGTAATTAGAGTAATAATAGGTGCGAAATCTAGGGAATCGTGTAGGACTATTTTCAAAAAACTACAAATAATGCCCATGGCTTGTCAGTATATTTTTTTCATTAATAATCTTCCTCGTATGTAATCGTAAAAACTTTGTAACTAATTCAACAGTTCATAGCATAAATACACGTCAAAAATGACTTTCATACTCCATCGACAATTCTATCGTGCTATCAAAAAGGAGATTGTCATATGGCAGTAAAAATTTTTAATAGCCTCCATCGATATAAAAAACTCAAAACATAAGATTATTTAGGGCCAAATTAAAGAAGTACCTAATTTCTCACGCCTTCTATTCTGTAGGTGAATTCAGGACATTCAACAACGCTTCATGAAATTGATATTAAACTTTGTATTGTACTAGTAGACTTTACTGTAAACCTCGTCTGTATACATTTCATCTAGACTGTGACTATAAATTAAGACTTAAGGCGTTCAGAAGTCAACATGATTAACTCCACTTTTGGTTATTTCAGAGTTTATAAGTTGGCAATGTATTAAATTGACCATATTTTCAGTGGTCAATGTGATTTGCTCCACAGTTCAGTAAAAAGCCCACAGACTGCAGTATTCTTCTGGACTACATCACAGAATCAATAGTGTGTTTTTAACTTTAACCTTGAATATCTCAAAATCTTTGGAAAAGGAGTAATCATGTTGACTTCTGAACGCCTCTTATAATAGTATTTAGTTTTTTTTACTTGTTCCATATTCTAGCTATGAAGCAATGTATAAATACCATGGAATGGTAATAAATACAATACAATACGATACACTTTGAAGAAGTAAACCCAATCAGTAGTAAAACAAAGAGAAAAATAACTTTACATCATCTGAAACAGAATATAACTAATGTTTTAGTATGTTTACTATGTCTATTACACTTTTACTACGTCATACTACTTTTGACCAATAAAACGGTACGAAAGGTCAAGTTTTCTACCAATCATGGCTGATTATCACTACAATTTTATCACTTACCTAGCACTTGTTTGTTTTTATCACTTCCTTAGCATTTGTTTTTTTTTTTTTTTTTGTTTGTCAACATTTCAAACTGAAAATTTTTTGTGGTACTATAAAACATGCCCTTCGATCGTCATTTGTTCCCGCATACATAGTCAATTGAAAATGGCGGCTCCGGTCAAATGTTCTGGTGAAGCTAACATTAGTGAAATAGAATTTTAGTAGGTCAATAATTAATACCTATGATATTGTATTAGCGTACTTTATTTCTTCTAATCGTTATATACTTTCTTCTAATCGTGTAATAGTCAATTAAATCCCACTCAGAGTTTTTATTTTCTCTGAGATTACTGTTGACAAGAGACTAGCAACTTAACTTGAGCAATCAAACTCAAAGCTGAGTTGTCAATCAATTGGCCACTGTAGAGGTGTCGAACCACAGCTTTGGCAAATGCCATCTATGGCTCACTTTGTCACGCCTAGGATAGGTATTCAATCAAATGGCAGAATCAGAAGAGACAGCCAATTGACAAGTTACCAGAAATAAAAAAGAAGACCTCGTATGAATAATATTTCGTTTGCATTTATGATTATAAATCCTAATTTTCTATATGCATCATTTACTACGTGATTTAAGTACATTTCAAAACATAAGTTATGTGTAAAATAAATACCCATGTCCTTAAATGATTTTACTCTAAGTAATTTCACACTATTCATTTCATACCAATTTTGAGTAATTATCTTATTTCTAGAATAGGTCATAAAGCAACAACTATTGGGATTTAACAGAAGAAAATTATCAATACTCTATCTACATATCTGTCCAAATCATATTGCACAGTAGTGGCAAAAAAAAAGCCGGACCGACCCCTGTAGCTGATTTTAGAGCTTTGTTCACTTCAGAGCACGATAGACTGGTAACTAAGGCTTTCGTGTTTCGAATCCTGCCTGGAAAGGAAACCTTTTTTTGTTCCTTATTCAAATTTATTCCCAATACTTCTCGATTGCAGCGACATTTTACTACTTAATTAACTTATTATTCCCAGATCATGAATTTTACCAGCAATCGAAAAGTATTGGGAATAAATTTGTATGTATGTGTGTATTTATTCACACTGCAGTGGGTATATACCCGGTGGCAGTGGTAACTAATTACACTCAATAATGACAATAATAAACTCATTAATTAAAAATACAATTAATAATATTACTAATAATTAATACTAATAATAATTAATAATAATACTAATAATAATAACAACAACAACAACAACAACAACAGGGAATATACTAAATTAAATGAAACGATCACTTAAAATAACATTTGAAATAAATCTAATTTGTATCTTAAAACTAAGATCGAACTAATACCCACGAGTATGTTCATATCTGCACAAGTACCTTTCAAATTACACTCATTTCGCTGTCAACTCACTCACTGCAATGGAACTACGACACATTTCACTGATTCTATCCTGATTTCACTAACACTTCAAAAACATTTCACTGTTCAAATTCTTTGCACTGCCACTATAAACTATAAAGCTTCACTGACAGGAACACGTTTCACTTACACAGCACACTTCACTGACACGACATACTTCTTCACTGATACAACACACTTCACTGACACAACATAATTCTTCACTGATACAACACTTCAATAACAACATATCATTTACACCCTTTAAATACTGTGTATAATTACCGTCTATTAGTAAGGTCCTTAAGCCTATTTTAAATACATTTTTGGTCAAATACATTTTTGGAATAAGGAAGAAAAAAAAAGTTTCCTTCCCAGGCAGGATTCGAACTATGAAACCCTTAGTTACCAGTCTATCGTGCTCTGGAGTGAACAAGGCTCTGAAATCAGCTACAAGGGTCGGTCTGGTTCTTTTTGTCACTACTGTACATAAATCAAAAGCGTCAAAATTTTTCTTATACGTATTTCTATATTTATACTTGAACATTTCTTACATCAGTTTAATAACTGTTCCACAGAATTAAAAATCCAGTTTCTCTTGACTAACCATAAATCTGATTAAACTCCACTATAGTTTCCAATTCAACATTAATTCTTTCTCGAAATTTTTTTCTCCTGTAATTGAAGACTTGACATAAAAATGACAGTACTTACGAAACAGACAAACCGTATAAAATAGAGCTTTTATGTGCGAGTAGCAATGTAGTACGACCGTGCTTTTTGATGTATTTACAGCTATTGTTGTTAGGCTTTGAAAGTTAGATTTCCCACACAGAAACTTGTTGCTAGGGAAACCATTCTTCATAACATAATAGTAATATACGTTACAAGAGCGGTATGTTGACGTTTTCATGGTCGAGGAAAAGATTGAAAAAGCGAAACGTAGTTGAGCGTTTTTAATTTCCGACAACATGAAAACAAACATACCGCTCGTGTATCGTACATTATTTTGTGCGAAGATCGTTTATTACTTACCTGAAAGACGAATTTCTAATTAGTTGCAATGAAATCTCCATGTTGGTTTCTGTTTAATGACGGCAACTTCGGAACACCAAAATATCTTTCTTCAACATTGTTGCTGTAAAATGTTTTCTGTGTTTACTATACTCCAGCAGGCCGTGATATACATCTGTCTTTTTTTTCCCCCAGTCTATAAATGCGAACTTAAAACAAACGGTAAGGTTACGTAATGATTTATTTTTCATTTTAATATTTTAACAATATTGTTTATATAACATATTGCAGTAATAACATCGGCATCTGAAATCTCGTTGATTTTTTACGGCTTCCTTAATGTTACTTGTTTCAGGAATGCAGTAAGTTTCGTGGAGTAGTAGACTTTACTTAATTTTTGCAAATATTTAAAAACAATAATTAACATTGCAATTTTGGTGAAATTGCAGGGGTAAGTTTCCAATTTATAATTATTACTATGTTAAACGTCTCTAAAAATAATATGTTAAAAGCCTAAAGCAGTAAAATTAATGTCGCGCTTAAGCGGTAAGAAGAGGGAAATTGTTATGTGTGTTACGTTGGGAATACTGAATGTGGTATTTCACACTTACCGCGTATTGGTTCTGTGCGGAAAACAAGCAAATACGCACTATCTCGCACAAAACTCATTACGAAGCACTTATTGTTATTTAGTTACCATTACAGTGAAGTTTTGCGAAGGATTTAGAATAATATTGCTATAAATTTACAATGCAAAATATATTATATATGCGATTTTTTTAATATGATCGTGAAGAAATGTTGTACAATAGTCTACACGTTTCTGAAGTGCATTACAAAATCTCGAAAATTGATTTCGTAAAAAACGCTTCCAAATCTTGTATCGTAATATACTATTTGCACATCTGTGGGAGAAGCTAGGGCCTAAATAGTGGATTGAGTCAGGGACATGGTCTCTTTTTTATGTAAAAAATAATTTTCAACGATATTGGGACAAATTCTTTTTATTTAATTGACACATGAAAATTATTAATTTATAAATTAACAATAAATATGATTTCGCACAATAAAGACTGTGTACTTGACTATTGTTATTGCTATAGATTTGCGGAGACCGAGACGTAGATGGTAGGATAATATTAAAATGGATTTGAGGGAGGTGAGACTGGATTAATCTTGCACAGGATAGGGATCGATTGCGGGCTTATGTGAGGGCGGCAGTAAACCTCCGGGTTCCTTAAAAGTCATTTGTAAGTAAGTTTGTAAGTACGAGGTTGAATCTCGTAAAGAACTCTACACAAACATTTTGCAATGGTTCCACTTACACCAAAAATGTAACCAATCACTTCAATTTCTACTTAAATATCATATTTGCTCCGGAAATATTCAGATGTGTGTTCATATATGTGTTGTTTTTCCTCATTACTTAGGTAATTTATTTTTCATAATTACATAAACTTTTATTACAAGTAACTTCCTATAAAACACAAGTATTATAAGAAAACGTAACTGACAATTGAAGGGATGAGAATGGTATAATCCTAATCCACACAGACAAGTTTTCAAAGGAAAACATATTGAAAGTTCAGAGTTCAGTGCTTTTAGATGCGGTGTCATAATTTTATCAGCGTATACTTAGTCATTTATTGAGTTAATTTTATAGTATTTTACTAGTACCTTCTCCTTGTCTATTCATTCATTCATAGTGTTCTGTCTAAGGGCAGATCTTTCACTACAAACCCAGCATTCTCCAATATTTCCTATTTTCTGCCTTCGTCTATGTCTCCTTATATGATCCATATATCTTAATGTCTGTTGAGGTTTTTTTCGGACTTTTCCTTCAATCCAATATGAGCAAATGCTAGGTAACTTTCGGTGCTGGACCCCGGACTCATTTCACCAGAATTATCACCTTCATCTCATTCAGAAGCTAAATAACCTAAGATGTTGATAAAGCGTCGTAAAATAACCTACTTAAAAATCTTAATGTCGTCTATCATCTGATATCTTCTTCTAACCTGAACTCTTCTCCCGTTCACCATTCCTTCCAGTGCATCCTTCAGTAGACATTTTCTTCTCAGCCAGTGACCCAGCCAATCCATTTTCCTCTTTCTGATCAATGTCAGCATCATTCTTTCTTCAACCACGCTTTCCAACACAGCTTCGTTTCTTATTCTGTCTGTCCAATTCACAAGCTCCATTCTTATCCATATCCACATTTCAAAAGCTTCTAGTCGCTTCTCTTCACTTCGTCGTAATGTCCATGTTTCTGCCTCATACAATGCTATACTCCACACAAAGCACTTCTAGTCTCTTCCATAGTTTTCTTCTCTAGAGGTCCGCAGAATATACTCCTCTTTTATTAAAAGCTTCCTTGGCCATTGCTATCCTCCTTTTGACTTCCTGGCAGCAGCTCATGTTACTGCTTATAGTACACCTCAAGTATTTGAAGCTATCCACTTTGCTCTACTGCCTCATTTTAAGTTTATGTATGATGTTGTACTGTTTGCCAAGTCGCCAAACGAACTATAGCAAATGCTTATCGAAGTGAACGAGCTCAGCAACTTGTTGGGCTCTCAATCAATTACAGAAAAACAAAAATAATGTCAAATAGAACGCCAACACCAATCCCAGCACTAGGAACAGAGATAGAACACATGGACGATTACATCTACCTAGGGCAGACTGTCTCACTTAACCAAGGGATGGAGAAAGAAATACAAAGGAGAATAACACAATTCTGGAAAGCCCTCTGGGCGCTAAAGTTTATACTCCTCGACAGGTCCATAAACCGCAGACTCAGACTAGAGGCTCTTAACTCCTGTGTATTCCCGGTGCTAACATACGGTTGCCAAACCTGGGCCCCCACAGAGAGGCGAAAGACGAACATCGAAATATGTCAAAGGAAAATGGAGAGGAAGATAGTTGGCGTTTCACTGAAAGACAAGGTCTCCAACACGGCACTGCAGAAAATTACAGCTTCTGAGAACATCACAGAAAAAGCCCTCATAACGAAGTGGAAGTGTGGTGGTCGTGTAGGAAGGCAACAAGGCAGATGGGCGCGAGAAACCTCCATGTGGGACCCGCACATAGGAAGGAGAACACAAGGCAGGCCAAGAAGAAGATGGGCAGATACATTCAAGCAGCAGCTGGGAGGGAACTGGTCAACCATCGCCCGCAACAGGAACGAGTGGAGACAGATAGTGAACAAACTCATATAGAACTAAAATTTGACAAACTCTAATGTATCTCACATAGTGAATGTGAATGTAAATATTGTTCACGTGAAATAGCTCCTCATGTGAACCACACCAACCGAGCTTCCCCTCCTGTAGGAGGACCTAGCCCTTCATGGGACACAGTAGCTTCATTCATTCATTCAAGTTTATCTACTTTACTTTTCTTCCTATGACCATGGTCTCCGTCATGTTGGCATTTATCTTCATTTCCATATGTATAAGAAATGAATTCACACAAAACTTCTTTAGTTAAAATTGTGGCTTTGGACTATCTCATTTTTACCCCTTCAATTCATATATTCTACAGAGCTCTGTCTGAGGATGTGCCAGTGTTGTATCTGTCTTTACTAAAGTTCTCAGTGATATCTGTAAATACATAGCGAAGAGTAAACAAGTAATGTCTCCTTATTTCTAGCCTTGTTGAAACTTCCTTAAAGCTTTGTCTGAGATTTAATGTTGATCCCAATACATTGCAGTCTCACTGTTGCCGTTTAATAAACATAAGCCTGCTACTTGTGATGTTATATTCCGGGAATACTTGTTTGGTTGTCGTTATCCTTGTCTCTTGTGCTCATCACAGGGGTTTCTTATCCCTCCAGTCAGCATCCAGTGGTCGGATGGTACAAAACTCACCCCCTGTCGCCTTAGTTTCATCCTCCACCCTCTCCAACCCCCAGGAGGTCGGGCGGAAGAAGTATAGTGATGCCTGGGAGTGTAATGCAATTAGTACGATAGCTGAGGCGGCTCTCACCCTCTGTAATGAAGGAGGATTAGCTCCACCCCCGACCACCCTCTGCTCCACTTCACTAGTGAAATCTTAAACAGGAATTTCCTTTTCGTGCTGAGGGAAAGCCTAACGTATTCAAATTTTTTAGCAGATATTTGTAGCGAGACCGTGTTAAGACAAGGAGAACATTTTCAACTAGTAAGATCGTTTGTATGCAAAGTTAAACTACAAAAACATTGAAGTGAAAGGGCGTGGAAAAATATGCAGAAAAATAGTATAAAAATGTGCTCTGCAATGTTCAGTTATGCTGGTAGCTATGGGAAGATTATGCTATGCGATCTTTTTATTATTTTTGTAAATTAAAATGTCTGTACTGTTGGTACAAAAATATAATTTATGGTCATGAATCCTTAAAATATACATTTATTTTTTGTTCACTTGTATGTTGCATGCATTTTGTATCTAGTCCACAGTACTGCAGTTTAAACTGTTGAAAAAAGATGATGTACTAATTTAGCGAGTGAGTGAGCTCAACATGGAACTTAAAAGAGCCTTTAATTACATAGTCGACCCTAGTAGCCAAAACCTGCAACACTGCATAGCTTAAATCCTGGCAACGACAAAATTATGAACTAAGATTTTAACTAAATTCATTCAGAGGACAAAAATGTGTGCAATATTTATCAAATAGAGTTTCATGTAAATTGAATATGTCTCTTTATTATTGTTATTATTATTTTATTATCATTATTATTATTATTGTTATTATTATTAATTACTATTAATTCTATACTTTACTTTAGTTCGATCTAAACTTGAATATGCATCTGTAGCCTGGAATTCCATTACTTCAACTGATTCGGGTAAATTGGAAAATATTCAAAGAAAATTTATTCCCTTATGTGCTTTTCGATTTATACCCAATTCCTCTGACTTTAACTATGATATTACTTGTTGTAGCCTTTATTCTAGACGTCAAAATCTTGATTATCAATTTCTTTGCAAAGTTATCAAGGGTGATATTGATTATGAGTCTATCATAAACAATATCAGCCTTCGTATTCCTATAAAAGGTTTAAGATTTCAAAAAAATGTTTATAACAGAAATTCTAAATCACTCTCTCCAGTCTGTAGATGCATAAAATATGCCAATTTGCATGGGCACAATTTAGATCCTTTTAAGGTTTAGTTGCGTTTTGATTATTAGTATTTACTGTTCTTGTTCTCAATTTTATTTATCTATGTTTTTGTTGATTTAAGATATTATTTATTTGTTTTTGCACCTTTGTATCTTCTGTTTGTGTATTGTGCTGAACTATAATTGGCCTCTGGCTGTTGTTCAGCACACAATATTAATAATAAATAAATAAATTATTATTATTATTGCGTAACCTGCAATTATTTTAATTGTTGTAGACTATATACTAGACGTCATGATCTTGATTATTAATAATAATTTCTCAAAAAGAAAGGGAGACATTACCTGACACACCAGGTGACAATTCAGATCCATATGACAAAGATACAAGAATTTAATTTAATTAACATGAAAACTGTATTAATTTGGAAACTAATATTACTAATTATAAAAATTGCTATAAAATTTTTATACAATCCTATTAATTTTTTGTATGTATGTATTTGTTTACACTGCAAGTGGGCAAACACCCGGTAGGTGGCAGTGGTAAGTTAATTACACACAATAAAAATATTTCACATACAATTAAAATACACAAAATAAATAATACACAATAATTTCATTAATAACAACACATGAAATAACCTAATTATAAGTGAACCTAATTTTCTACTACAATCCACATATGTATAGGCCCTACATAAGTTTAACGTTGAAATTAATAATTCTACTTGCACGGAGTTACGCAGTATAGACCAACCGACAATTTGAAAAAAAAAAAAAAAACAAAACAAAACAAAAACAAAACAAAAAAGATATTTGCACAAATCTGTTGATGGCAGCTAATTTAACTCGGAAAAAATAAAGACTGCGATATCTGAATTTTGCTGCTATTTATAAGGAAAAAATTTGTTTATTGCATAAAATTTATTTATTCATTTTGCTTTGAGCGCATTCCGAATCTCACCGGTGAGCAATCCGATGGCATCACGGTGTTCCGAATTCCACCGATGACGTCATTGATGCTCCACCGGTGTCGCAACGGTGCCATCAGCTTGCAGAGGTGGTGGCAGTCTCAATCAGCCGCCATCAGTGAATCTGATTGGTTCTTGTATAGGGCGGGAATTAGCAGACGAATAACATCGTGCACTGTTGTGTCATGGCGGTGTGTTCTGCTGTATTGTTTGTAATGAGCACAACATAAAAACAATATGTTAATTGCTTATGAGCGAACATGTCAACGGACCAGTTATTAATACCGGTTCAAGAAATAAATTGTTTATGCTTCTTTTTTTTTTTTTTTTTTTTTTTCTTTCGAACGAGATGGGAGTAGGAAAATTTCGCAAAATTTCGCTAACGTAGTACAGACAACAACTTGTACAGTCGCCATGACAGCCATCGATCCTTCCAGCAGTTTTGTTCCTTATTTCGCTGCAACGTGACGTCATTGAGATTCGGAATACGCTGTTTGAAATATTAATTCAACTGCTGGTCTCTTATCAGAAATAATTTAGCCTTTTTTGGTATTATTTGTGTTATTTTTTGTAATAGTATGAATGTTATACTTCTTGCATTTTTTTTTATAAAAAACTATATTTATTTCAATAGTCAATATCTCGAAACAGGTTTTAGGCGCTTGGTCTCTTATTGCACAACTCCGTCCACTTAAGTTCACTCTATATATATATATATATATATATATATATATATATATATATATTATACGCTGAGCCATTATGACTGTCTGATGGCAGAAAGAGGAAGTTAAATAAATTATTTAACTAGATATAGACCTAACTTTCGCTGTATATAGGTTGCAGTGCAGGGCCAAAATGCCCTCCTCCCGTAAATTCTATTCCATTCGCTGTTAATAAGTATGGGACCTTAGATCGTAGTATAATTTGTCTTTGCTATATTTGTTTTGCGTCACTAGCTTCCATCTGAAACAATATTATCTAATTCGGCGATCCTTGTAAGCAGTGTTGCCAAGTCAGCGGTTTTGTAGCTAAATCTGGTGTTTTCAGAACTATGGTCAGCTACAGAATTTTACCGTCAGCGGCTAGCTATCTATTTGGCGTTTTTTTTTTTTATGATTCCGGTAGAGGGAGATGATTATTTTAAAGTTTTTTTTTTTTCTTTAAAGATTTGTATTGTTTTTATATGTACAGGGACATCATTTTATTTTTACTTCAATTTTTATTGTACCTGAGTTTCTAAATGTACTTGACTCCCAGCCCTTTCACTAATGTCCTTGCTAACGTCAGTCACACAAACTTACGGCCGCTGTTGCTAGCAGTAAAATAAACAGTACAGAGAACAGCGTGTTTCAGAAATATGTTGCATTTTCTATAGAAGAAAAAGCTTATATTATTGAAGTTTATTTTCACACAGGTACGGTGTGTAGCATGACTGAATTTATCTGTGTGGACTGAGCAAAAGTGAAAATTAGAGTTACCGAAAGTACGGTACTCTATAATATGGTACTGTACTTAACATTATTTAAACAAGAGTTTTGTTTTACTGTTTGTAGGTATGAAGGACGATGATGGAAACTGGAATTACAATATAACCGAATGTGAACAACAGTTTTTTTCACAATTTCCTGATTATATCATTACGGAATATTTTCGTAGAAATGTCATTAATCTGGTAGATAAATTTAGAGCAACAGAATGTACAGAAAGGAAGAAAAGTGTAAGACGGCCAACAAAGGTGACAGAAGATGATGTAGAAGATGCTAGAGAAAGGATGCAGCGAGGTCCTAATAAGTCGGTCAAGAAGTTAGCTGTAGAAATTGCGGTTTCTTACGGAAGTGCTCACAAAATTCTCAGGAATAAATTAGGTTAGTAATATGCTGAATAAAGTAGACATTATATAATGAATATAACCGCCTGAAGAGTTGAGTTTGTGAAAAAAAATTGTTACTATTCTACTGTTTTTTGATAAAATACTGTAAAAGTAATGATCGAACTGAAAATCGTAATACTGTATTTCCCTGTAACATAAATGGATACACTATTTTTCTCTCCTCCTTAGCTAGTAAAATGATTTGTTTACATATTGCACTAGTAACACCAAACTCCTGTAATGGAAGGGGGTAACAAAGTTTCCGAGTATAGCCAGGTTAATGTTAAAAATGTTGGTAAAAATAAAGTGATGTCCCTGTACTTGAGGACAACTGTGTTAGTTAATCATAAACCAGAGTTTAGTATGGTATTATCACACTTCTTCATTGTACGAGTATAAAATATCAACGTTTTCTGTTAACTCGATTTGGTGTAACCACCTCTGTCATCCATTGTTGTTGTACAAATAAGGTACTCCGCATTCGTTAAACTCTTAATCTAATGTATGCATTGTTTTGTAAATGAATTGATGTATTTAATCACAAAGAATAGATAATAAACTGAATTATTATTTTAATTTATGATATATTATTTAATTTATCATTCCACATCATAGTTTACGTAACAGAGACACCAGAATCATTGTTGGCAGCCACGTCTCCAGCTCAGTGTGAAATCAGATTTCGAACCGACTGGTGTGATTGTGAATGTGATTATTTCCGAAGTGTCCGGTATATTCTTGATTTACTTTACGGCCTTAACTCTGCCAGCTAAAATAATACCGTATTTGCTCGCGTAATTTGCGCCCCCGCGTATTTTGCGCACCCTAATTTTTAAGGGATTATTTTTAACTTTATTTTTGCTCCGTGTATTTTGCGCACACATTTTACGTACATATTTTTTTCAGTGTAGTAGGGATTTTCCTTCCCTACAGTCCATCGTAGATCATTCACCAGCAACTGAAGTACCTGCTTCAGAAAGAAACCCCAAAGTCCCGCTACTTTAACAATGCTTGTCCTTGGTAGAGACAAGTTACCGGTATTGAAAATTAGCCCTACCGTAAATACTTACCTATACATATACTAATTGAGATAAACTCAGAACAGGACCTATTATTTGAAAATCCGCATATTTTACGCACTCTAATTTTTCAGTGACCAAAATTAATTAAAAAGTGCGCAAATTACGCGAGCAAATACGGTAGTAATAATAATAATAATAATAATAATAATAATAATAATAATAATAATAATTTAAAAACAGTATCTTATCACAAAAATATTTTCATAATTAACACGACACGACTATGATTTCTTCTGTTTAGGTACATGGCTGCATACAAGTCGGGTAATGAAGGAGAATCATCTCGTGAGTTGCAGGGCTGGTACGGTACATCATCTCTCCTGTACGAGGATAGAATATAGAGCCCCAAAGTAATACACATTTTCCATAATTTAGTGTATATTTATATAAAATTCTCCAATTCCTAAAACTGTACATATAATTTGTATTTAAAATTTGGAAGTGATGTGTTAAGAAAAATCTGGAGTTTTTAAACTACAATATAGCCTTTTTTTAAGCTTGTGCAGCGGTAAATGGAATTCTGAGTTGGCAACACTGCTTGTAAGTCGAAATCTGTGTTTGTCAGTAGATCTGTGGAAATAGAACACTAACAATATCGGATTCAGGGAAGCACACTGAACTCTATAACGCTCATTTTGTATTCAGTAGGTCAGGGATTCCATTTCTGATGTTGTACATTATAACCTGCTACTTTTTATCCTTTCTTACTGTGTTGATTTTTATTCCTGAAGTAACGCGATGAAATGAGGTTGCGATCTATCCTTATTCTGCATGGTTCTGGCTTCACATCTCAGCTTATGGAAGTAGCGAAGGCTCACTGACGGACATCAGTTCCGGAGTTCTTGATTTTCTTTTGAAGTCTGTTAGTTCCATTTTATACAGGGTGATTCAGTAACTATGTTACAAACTTTTAGGGATGATAGGGGAGACAGATAACTTTCATATAAGAATCTATGTCCGTAAACGTTCCTTTTGGTATTTACAAACCTAGATATTATGTTAGTGTAACCAGCTAGAATTGAACTCAAGGCCATCCTTTTGAAGTTTAGCTGCAGATCTGGTAATTTCTCAGTAAACATCGGACAAGCTAGTTGGCATCATAAGTAACATTTTTACTGATTAAAACTTGCAACTTGCTGATATGGATTTCATTTATGGAAGAGCAAAAGGAAATGCAAGGAAAGTTGCAAGGTATAATGAGCCAAAATATTGTGACTTTTAATTCAACACAATAATGTTACTCTTATTGCAACAAGAACGACTTTCAATGACTGAATTTAAAACACTCCCATCAACAATGGTTATTTCACTCCACACAGCAACACAGTATTCGTTATTGCACTCCACAGACGACAATGATAATTCACTTCGATTATTGAGAACAACAGTGTACTCCTAATCTCAACCAATCTTCACAAAGCACTATTTACAGAACAAAAGTGTCAGTTGTCAGTTCACAGTTCGTTTGCACTGGCTAGTTCTTCTAGCTCGTTCACTCAAGTTCACAGTATATCGAACCCAAGACTTCCAAAGACAGTCCACTGAACTTCGAACTCAAGACTTTCAGATAAAGTTCACTGTACAGCGAACCAAAGACTTCCGGTCGCGTTGCTTCCCCCTGGACGCTCACTGCTGCTTCACAAACTCACTGGCTTGCTGTCCAAACTAAACTGGCTTTGGCCTCCTTCGCATCTTCTACTTATTACTAAACCATAGTTTACAGAAAGTACTGCTTCGAGTGTCTTTCACCTGTTACTCGCGGCCTCTGTTTCTGGACGATTCTGTTCGGGAGGTTTCGTTCCCCCCTTCACCTCGCTAGCGCAGCACCTGCAGCTTTGCATCCTCTTTGCTTCGCGGCACAGTGCCCGCCGACTTGCATCTTTCCCCTCTACGCCACCTGTCGCGCGCCCTCCCTTCTGTGGGACGCGTGATTGACTCCCGAGGCAGCGAGAACTTTCCATCATGGTTGCCACAATATCATTTGCGTTGCCAACTAGCTTATCCTATGTTTATGAGAAATCACCAACGTTTGCTAGAACAGATCGTCTGCAACTAAACTTGAAAAGGATGGCCTTGATTTCGATTCTAGCTAGTTACACTTACTAACGTATATAGGTCTGTAACTACCAAACAGGACGTTTCCGAACATAGGTTCCTGTATAAAAGTTGTCCCTAATTGTCTCCTCTATCATCCCTGAAAGTTTGTAACATAGTCACTGAATCACCCTGTATAAGTCAAGAGAGAAGAAAGATATTTCACTCAGTAGAGCGACTGGCTGTTGATTTGAAAGGCGAGGATTTTGATTCTTGATGGATGCAAGGGAGTTTTTTCCTTGTAACATACATACATAACTCAGTATAATTTTCGTACCAGTGAAGTCGTCGTACCTTTGTGCTACAACATTCATATCAAGACAAATCGCCAGCCAGAATTGTACAGTACATATAGGCTTGAAGGAAAATCCACTGTTCTAAAAGTAGCAGCAATAATGCTATTAACTGCTTAATATTAAAAGTAACAATGTTATAACTAGACTTCGGATTTGTAGGCCCTTAAAAACTCAATTTTAGGCACCTAAACTAGACTCTAAAATTATCAAAGTATGCACTAAAACAGTTTCAGGCACCTAAAAAAATTTCAAGCAGCTGAAAACATGATTTTATGTACCTAATTTTGTAATGTTTATTTAGTATGTTTGCATTAATTTACTCAACTTGTGACTGTATAAACTTTTTATCAGTGTTCTTTAAATATTAGTAAAATTGTATCAGTTTCTTTTGTTTCTGGCTAAGTGGAAGAGAAGGCCTGATGGTCTTAACTTCGCCAGAATAAATGTATTATTATTATTATTATTATTATTATTATTATTATTATTATTATTATTACTACTACTGCTACTGCTACTGCTACTTCTACTGCTGCTGCTGCTGCAATGTGTTTATATCCATTCCTACTGCAATAGTTGTGGTTCTCCCTCATACAATGCCACACTCCACACAGAAATAATTCAACAAATTAACTACTCTTTTCCATAGTTCTTTTTCCAGAGGTCCGCAGAGGATGCTCTTTTTTCTATTAAAAGCTTCCTTTGTCATTCCTATACTCCTTTTGACTTCCTGGCAGGAGTTCATGTTACTACTTACAGTACATCCTAAGTATTTGAAACTGTGAACTTCTTTTACCCCCTCACTTTGAATTCGCACGTTTACCATCCTTAGTTTTCTTCCGATAACCATGGGCTTCATCTTGTTTGCATTCATCTTCATCCCATACTGCTCATAATATGTATATAGGTAAATAAGAAATAGTAATTAGAGGAAAATAGTTTCTGTTAAGAAATAACTAGAATGATTTTACATAGTATGAAGTATATAGTAATAGTTATTAACAGTAAAATGTAGTTAAGGGTGGGTTCCTGGAAAACAGAAATGCAACAGGACCAATATTAGCGAATTATATACAAATTGTACATAATTTTAATGACAATAAATATATATAAACATACATACACTGCTCACAGTTGTCATGTAGCTCCAGTAACATCCCTTAGTATAACCCCTCTTCAGCTAAGAACGTCATCAGCAAATATTATCTACTTTATTCTTCTTCCTCCCATGTTTTTTTGGTTGGTTATTTCACGACGCTGTATCAACTTCTCGGTCATTTAACGTCGATGGAATTGGTGATAGCGGAATGGTATTTGGCGAGATGAGGCCAAAGATTCACCTAAGGTTACCTGTCATTCGCCTTACAGTTGGGGATAATTTCGGAAAAAACCCATCCAGGTAATCAGCCCAAACGGGAATCGAACCCGCACCTGAGTGCAACTCCGGGTCGACAGGCAAGCGCCTTAGTCGACTGAGCTACGTCTGTGGCTTTTGTCTCTTATTATGGGAACAGTTCTTCATTCAGAACCCTAAGTAATGTTGAACAGGATTGGTGATGAAGGAATACTGGGTGTTCATTTCAAAGTGTGTCATGACGTCACTGTTGTGAGTAAGCGATTTGAAGCGAGTTTCAGCTTTTATGTTAGAGAAGTTGCTTATTAATCAAAGCGTTCTTCAATCTGAACTTGGGAACGTGTACAGTATAACTTGAACGTCGTAGCAACAGATGGCGGTCTGTACGGTCTGTGTGCTACCATAACCTCTTTCGAACTGTGTTTTGCTTGGGCAAGTCGTACGCAGGGTATTTGTTATCATCGGTTGCGTACGGCAGAATTCCACAACACAAATCAAATGCTCCGTGTCCATGTTGACCGTCGAAGTTAATGTCAACAAATACTGTACGTAAGTAATCGTTTTAACCCTCTCCCCATATCCCGACAGTAAGAAAAAAACTCACCCCAGTACGTGTTTCCAAACAGTTCACATTCCTGCCACGACTGGAATTAGCATATGTATTGGTAAGTACTCTTCAGAATGAACGCCGTACTTGCTAGGCAACTTCTCTGCCACATAAGTAATACGCCTTTGCGGAAGTGTAGGAAGATTGAATTCTCTAGGCCAGCTAAGGATTTCTCTTGCTTCTAACCTTCCCCAACCCCCACCCTCTGACTCACAGGAATCAAACTCCGTTCCATTTGTATTTGTCTCTGACCTGCGAGTGGCATATTTCTCTCTCGAAACCATGTACCTCTACAAAAACGAAAGTTTCAAATAGGATGGGAGGACGCACTTTTGCTGTCAATAATAATAATAATAATAATAATAATAATAATAATAATAATAATAATAATAATAAACTCATCATCATCATTATCATCTCTGTGCTTCGAAACTTTTTCAGCAGATGTACGAATAATGCGGTTAGCTCTTCAATTTGAACTCACTAAATTACTATGTGATATCAAATGAAACCTAGTGTAAGGATTTGACAAATGTTGAACTTTCAAATCTTTGCCAAAAATAAATATCCGAAGCTTCGTTCTTTCGCTTGCTCTGTTGAAGCCATGTTCGCTACAACTTACGTTTGTGAAACATTATTTTCAACAATGAAAATAGTAAAAACCAAATTTAGATCACGACTGACAGACAAATATCTTCGTGATCAACTACGACTGGCAGTAAGTGACATAATTCCTGATTTTGAAACTTTATCGCAGAGACATTTTGAAGACAGTTAATTTTAGGTTGTGATATTGTTCATTTATTCTTCATTCCTTTCTTCGTTACACGTACTAAACATTAGTTTGTAGCCCTGTGCTGTATAAAATTATATTTGAGTGCTTGACGTAAGGAAAATGACAGTTGCTTCACTTCCCCTTCGGGTGTCCGCCTCCCTCTATAGGTGCTATGCACGTTGCAGGTTACACAGTGGCTCGGCGCACAACTACATTTTCGCCATCGCTGCTCTAGGCTCATCGGCTAGACACATGACGTCATACAGCGAGCCTTGACACACTTTGAACTGAACACGCAGCATTTGTCGTATCCCTCTCGCTATTCCACTTGAAATTTCCTTTCGTTTCTTCAAACGGAAGAGTAAAAATAGAAGTGAGACAAGTGGCCAATAGGCTTGGAGCTCACATACTCTCAGTCCAAATTCCATTGCAAAGACGCGTAATCTCGTGCCTTTTAATTTATTGTTTCTTCTCCCGTTTTATGTATTTTCGTTGTTATTGTCACCGAAAGCAAACGCTTGCCAAGGCGGCTATGATAATAATTAGGCTAGGATTTTGATGAAATTGCATCTTTTTTCTAGTAAGCCAGAAACATAGCTCCCTTAGTATTTATATGTTATTTGATAAACTAAGTGTTTTAAGACATATTTGTTAGGACATTTTGTGCATTTTTTGCTTGTTTCAACTCATAAGAGCATTTTTTGTTTTATTCGGTTATTTGTTAGGCATTTTCATTTAATTTTGGCCATAAATCCCAATTATTAATGTAAAATAATGTACATTTCTTCGATATTTTCTCGACATATTTTGTCCATTAATACCCATTTATTTTGTATAATATTTTAATCGTTTTTCTGTTTTGTATAATATTTTAATCGTTTTAAGACATATTGTTAGGGCATTTTTTGCATTTTTTTTCCTGTTTCAACTAATAAGAGCATTTTTTGTTTTATTCGGTCATTTTTTAGGCATTTTCATTTAATTTTGGCCATAAATCCCAATTATTAATGTAAAATAATGTTTATTTCCTTTGATATTTTCTCTACATATTTTGTCCATTAATACCCATTTATTTTGTATAATATTTTAATCGTTTTTCTGTTTTGTATAATATTTTAATCGTTTTAAGACATATTGTTAGGACATTTTTTTGCATTTTTTTCCTGTTTCAACTTATAAGAGCATTTTTTGTTTTATTCTGTCATTTTTTAGGCATTTTCATTTAATTTTGGCCATAAATCCCAATTATTAATGTAAAATAATGTTTATTTCCTTTGATATTTTCTCTACATATTTTGTCCATTAATACCCAGTTATTTTGTATAATATTTTAATCGTTTTTATATATAAATATTACCATTTTAACGTAATACACCCCATCTAATGAAACAGTCCAACCACCCCTTCAATATACCTGTTAGTTCCGGATAAGAGTGGCCTTGTGGTGGACTACATGGAAACTACATCAGGTAAAATAATTAATTAAAGTGTACCACTTAGAAAAAATTATGTAAATTTAAATAAACTTAAATGTTAGTACTAAAATTTAATTTAATTACTAGTCTAAATATTAAGTAGTACGAAACCTCTTTTCCTACTATGCCAATTATGTAAGATGAATTTTTAGAGCATTTTTAAACGCATTTTTGAAAGATTTTTAGGTCATGAATGTATTGTTTTTAGCCCTAATGATAATATAAGGTACTTTCATTAAAATACTTCTCTAAATTCTTTCCTTGGCTCGTTCGGAAAAGTTGGAGTTGTGTTTAACCTGCGTAAATTAGAGCGTCGCTAAACGTAGTATTAAATAATAAGACTAGCTGGAGTCGCGCGCGGCGGTGAGGCGCGTCTGGCGGGAGGGCGTGTCTCTCTGTCGCGTGTATGAGTAATGAGCCGTGTGAAATATTACTTAACTGTGCGATTCGCGACGCCTCATGTCGGGGGGCCTTGCAATATATGTTACACGACAAATAGAGAGCACATTCCAGTCCTGAAAGCGTGTCACAAGACCGGGAGAGCAAACTGTTATCTACCTGAAAAGTGCCCCTCATTCTTTACATCGAGTCATTAATTAAACTACAAAATACACAAATTCACAATTATGTAAAAATTCATAATAGTACATTATGCAACGAGCCTATAATGATAGTAATTAAGACGCGAGGATGTTTATGAAACGAGCGCAAGCGAGTTTCATAATTTTCATACGAGCGTCTTAATTACCATTATAGGCAAGTTTCATACGACTTTTTATGCTCGACCATATTTCTAACTTGAAATTATTCATAAGTTTTCATGTAATTCTTATGTGACTGGGGAGCGAACTGACCTTGTACAATGTCGTAAATTGCGAGATGTGCGCAGACGCGAAAGTATTGATTTTTTCCGGGCAACGAATGTCGACTACCTTGATATAAATTCGAGAGTAAGATAAACGTTAAACTTGATATAACCTTGAAATTGAATTCGACATTGAAAAACGAGGTGACAAATTGAATTTATTTGAATATTATTTACAATTAACGCTAATTATTATAGTAACAGAACATAACCTTCTGCGACAGTATTGGATTTCCAGCCTGCGTGACGTTTTGCTAGTTGTCTTTCGATTGCATATCCGAGAATAATCGAAAACTTGAACTTTAATGAGTAGGTGTACTTTAATGACATGCATTAAAGGACTGCTACTAGGTGTAAAATTACTACATTTCGGCATGGTCGAGCATAAAATTAAATCTGAAGAGAGAAGTTTTTATAACATTCTTCTTGAATTCGGCATTCCCAAGAGACTAGCTGGATTATTTGAAATGTGTCTCAGTGAAACGTAGACCTACATCAAAATCCGATAGGCCAGTTTTTATCCGATGCTTTCCCAATTCACTGCGGGCTAAAGCAAGGAGACGCACTATCATCTTTACTTTTCAACTTTGCTCTAGAACAGCGTTTCTCAAACTTTTTTGAAGTGGGGACCACTTTAAGTCAGAACAGTTCCGCGGACCACCTTACTCTTGTTCCCTTCGAAAGCAAATTTATCAGTTTGTAGCATATTTCAATACCAGTATACTTATATTTTAAAATAGAATTAATTAGTTATAATACTTTTCTAATTATATTTTTTGTACCCAGTCACAAGTAATTTATAACAAATTCTGTGCATTGTTGATTCATCGCTTGCCTGTTAGCAGTTAGTTGTTTGAAATCCTTCTTATGTGGTACACGCTAGTAGTTGTCCATGTCTCTGTTAAATAGCGCACAATATAAATAATGGAAAATTGGCATCGACCTGGATCTTTGAAAAGAAAGGATCATGATGATACGCTTCATTTAGACAGTGCTAATAGTTCAGAAGCTATGTGTGAAGAATATATTATTATCAGTGATTATAGTGCCATTAAAGAAATATCTAGTCCTAGTGGTAGCTGTTAGCTATTCAAAGAAAAAATACTTTCGTAAATATGACGAGAGTTGTTTAGAACTTGGATTTACTTGGTGTGGCAATGAGAGTGAACCAAAACCTCAGTGCGTTGTTTGTTACGAAGTGCTGTCAAACGAGTGTATGAAACCCGCGTAATTGAAACGGCACTTAGAGACGAAACACGCTAGTTTAAAAAGTAAATCTGTCCGGTTTTAAAATAGACGGAGTCTAAAATTTCTTATATCGTCATCTAGAAAAACAAATAAAAAAATTAATGCAGGAACGTGCCCGATTTTCAAAAAGTAAAGAAGCAATTTAGCACGTTCTATTATGAGTATACAACGTACTGTACGTTTCTATTTCAATGTGCAGACTGGGTGTCGGTAAAACTATTAAGAAAGTCGGTCCTCTGTTATGAATTCGGTTGGTCCCTGGCTGGGTTACAGGCTCGGCGCCAGATGTGCAGGGAAACGCCACATTCATAGTTCATAGTGCTTTAAATCCCTCTTCTGTTGCTGAGAGTAGAGTAGGAAGTGGGTAGACGGGTAGGGTAAAAAAATTTAAATAAATATTAGTAGTGGGAGAAAAAGTGAAAGGCGATTGCCATATGTCATTTCCAAACTCTGAGATTTTCAGCTATAGTGTTATAGCCTATGCAATTCGTTTGAATTTTATTTTTTCTTCTGTCTTTTTTGAAAGACCACAAGGGCAGAACTCGAGGACCACAGGTGGTCCGCGGATCATAGTTTCAGAAACGCTGCTCTAGAATATGCCATTACGAAAGTCCACGATAACAGAGAAGGGTAGGAATTGAACGGGTTACATCAGCTGCTTGTTTATGCGGATGACGTGAATATGTTAGGAGAAAATCCACAAACTATTGGGGAAAATACTAGAATTTTATTCGAAGCAAGTATAGAAACATAATTGAGGCGTTCAGAGCTAAATAGGATGAAGTCACAAATTTTCATAAATCGAGTTTAATTCATTTTCAGTTTGTCTGAAGTTGGATCTTTTCCGAGCAGTAATGGATCAAGTCTTAATTCCAAGCTTTCGCCGGTAGGTGGCACCAGTCACTTTCGGCTCAGATTATTTGTTCACGATGTTCTGAGCCATAGTGAAGTTACACATTACGTTATCTGCATTGCTTTAGTGTAGTTTTCTGTCCCACACCCCTCAGACAGCGCACTGAATTGAATACTGTAAGTAGACAACGTAACCAACGTCAGATGAATACAGTATGTGTAAGATGTACAGATAAATACACATAAATAAGGTGTACAGAGGAATAAAATTATTTCATTTCCAAACAACTATTTTTGCTTGTAACTTTCGACTGAGTCATTTCCGGACCAGGGTTCCTTATCTCAAATTGATTCATGTGCCCTTCCCCATCATCCCTGAAAGTTTGTAACACTAGCCCGAAAACACTCTGTATATAGTAATGGGTGTGGGAAAGAGGCTCGGGTTCACTCTATGGATAATAAGTAAGCTGATCCGGACTGAACCATGGAACACTTTACATATCCCTTGATTTTATTTTTTTCATCCTTAATAGATCTGTAAAGTAGGAAAATATCTGTAGGAAGTTATAAAGGAATCTTCAATAATTACTTCAAGCATTTTTATTTAAAAAATTTCATTTCTCAAAATAGAAAAAATAAAATGTTATCTGTGATTCAAGGTAAAACAGTCTCCCCTAAATTCTAGTCTTAAGTAAGTTTAATGTTAGGTATAGTACGTGTAGAGACGAGGAGACGGCCTCCAGATATGGAGGGTAGCTGTGAATATATTGAATAAGCAGTCGCGGACAGCCGATGAGGGGTGGTCCTCCAGCTTGGGGGTTGGGCGATGGGCTAACAACTCATCACCGTAAAAACAGCTTGTTACGAATCCTTCAAATAATAAATCCACAAACGATTAGGGAAAACACGGGCATTTTACTGGAAGCAAGTGAAGAGATAGGTTTGGAAGTAAATCCCGAAAAGACGAAGTATATGATTATGTCTCGTGACCAGAATATTGTACGAAATCGAAATATAAAAATTGGAAATTTATCTTTTGAAGAGGTGGAGAAGTTCAAATATCTTGGAGCAATAGTGACAAATATAAATGATACTCCGGAGAAAATTAAACACAGAATAAATATGGGACATGTCTGTTATTATTCGGTTGAAAAGCTTTTATCGTCTAGTCTGCTGTCAAAAAATCTGTAAGTTAGAATTTATAAAACAGTTATATTACCTGTTGTTCTTTATGGTTGTGAAACTTGGACTCTCACTTTGAGAGAGGAACATAGGTTAGGGGTGTTTGAGAATAAGGTGCTTAGGAAAATATTTGGGGCTAAGAGGGATGAAGTTACAGGAGAATGGAGGAACTTACACAGCACAGAACTGCACGCATTGTATTCTTCACCTGACATAATTACTTACTTACTTACTTACTTATTTACTTACTTACTGGGTTTTAAGGAATCCGGAGGTTCATTGCCGCCCTCACATAAGCCCGCCATTGGTCCATATCCTGAGCAAGATTAATTTAGTCTCTACCATCATATCCCACCTCCCTCAAATCCATTTTAATATTATCTCCCCACCTACGTCTCGGCCTCCCCAAAGGTCTTTTTTCCTCTGGCCTCCCAACTAACACTCTATATGCATTTCTGGATCCGCCCATACGTGCTACATGTCCTGCCCATCTCAAACGTCTGGATTTTATGTTCCTAACTATGTCAGGTGAAGAATACAATGCGTGCAGCTCTGCTTTGTGTAACTTTCTCCATTCTCCTGTAACTTCATCCCACTTAGCCCCAAATATTTTCCTAAGAACCTTATTCTCAAATACCCTTAATCTCTGTTCCTCTCTCAAAGTGAGAGTCCAAGTTTCACAACCATACAGAACAATCGGTAATATAACTGTTTTATAAATTCTAACTTTCAGATTTTTTGACTAGATGACAAAAGCTTCTTAACCGAATAATAACAGGCATTTCCCATATTTATTCTGCGTTTAATTTCTTCCCGAGTGTCATTTATATTTGTTACTGTGGTCCAAGATATTTGAATTTTTCCACCTCTTCGAAAGATAAATCTCCAGTTTTTATAGTTCCATTTCGTGCAATATTCTGGTCACGAGGCCTAATTAGGAACATTAAATCCAGACGTTTGAGATGGGCAGGGCATGTAGCACGTATGGGCGAATCCAGAAATGGATATAGAGTTTTAGTTGGGAGGCCGGAGGGAAAACGACCTTTAGGGAGACCGAGATGTAGATGGGAAGATAATATTAAAATGTATTTGAGAGAGGTGGGATATGATGATAGAGACTGGATTAATCTTGCTCAGGATAGGGACCGATGGCGGGCTTATGTAGGACGGCAATGAACCTCCGGGTTCCTTAAAAGCTAAGTTAAGTATAGTACGTGTAATTCTGTTAGATGTTAAACTCGCTCCATCAGCGTTAATTTTAGTGGTGCTATTTTATAGAAGTCTTACGGTTCACGGCACAATTGTCTCGTAAAATATTCCTCTCTCCCACGTACTGTTATCTATATCGCCCGTATTTTATACGTGTGCAAGGCCGAGCAGGTTACAATATGTGCATGTGCCTTGGGGCGTTTTCTCGAGTCCATTTAATCGAATGATAGGATGCAGGAGGGCTCACAAATCATCTTGTGTATTACACTCTTGCACCGCATAAATCAGTCTGCGGCTGACGCCAGCTTACATCCAGTTCCTTCACCTTACCCCCATCCCCGTTCTACATCAACCCCCTTCCCAACATAACACCATCAGCAACCCTAACGTCGTATCCCCGACAACCTCAATCTTGTTTGCGGAAAATCCATCAAAATTAGTTTCGTATGTTGATTACATTACCCCCTTGAAGAAGTTCCTCTCATTATGATCGTGATTATGATGTCGTACTAATCTTTGCAACTTCCTTCCTTGCTCAAGTTGCCACGCCGCACAAGTTAAACTTTGTGATGCGAGATGAAATAATAGCTTGCGTTTCAGGAGATCGGAGGTCGACCCCAAATAAAGCCTGTGTGGCAACTGATATATCTGGCTTTCCTTTATTTTTCGAAGGAAAATTTTAAATGTACAGTATATTTATTTAAACCTGTGACTCATGCAGTGGAGTTCCTTGCTACAGATCCATCGGACTTGGGTTCGATTCTCAACAAAGATTTGAAAATGTATCATTAATTTTAATCTAATTTAGTAGTCTGACCCAATATTTTGGGTTTGCCCTGCGACACAGAATAGCTCACAAAATTTAAAATGAAAAATTATATAAACAGGTTTCAGACAAAAGTGAATAAGACATAAGAAAAAAAAATAGAACCAATTGTAATTTAAATTGAATGTACACCATAAAGATGCTGACGAAATATCGCTACAGAAAATTTTATTATGGTGGTGTCGATGGCATCTTGAAGATCTCTCGTCAGCTTGTATTTTTCCCTCCACTTTACAAAGGCTTTCGGGATGGTACCTCTCGCTCCGAAGAAGAGACCGGTAACTGTGATTTTTTCTATGTTGTATTTCGCCGATAGGTACTGAATCGTGGGCTCGTAGATTTTCTTTTTCTCTTCGTTCACTTCAGATGGTTGAGTGGCTGAGATTTCAAATCTGATGGTAGGACCAATTATTTCGGCTGTCTGTTTATTCTTATTTATAGCTATGATTTCGATCCTACGATTGCTTTCACCATCAGCAATACAATGAACTTCCTCGTGAACGTCTAGATTTTTGGGGAGGAAGGGGAGGAACTTGGCATGACACTTATTTTAACACAATAAGTTTTTTTAAGTCTGTTATTTTACTACGCTTTATCAACATCTTAGGTTATTTAGGGCCGATTATATAAACCATTTAATCTTAGATCAGAGGTTAAATTGATCCTCGTTCTAGCTGAAGTTAGAATTTTGTGTTGTATAAAGTCTAATCTGAGATTAATTTGTCTTAAACTGAAGTCATCTTTGACTGAAGAAATTTCTCCGATTAAGTTAGATGATCCAAGTTCAGTTATTTCTTTTCTGTTTGAAGTATACTAGTGGTAGATTGTGCAAAAAGAATAACATTATTATTAATACATATGGTAGATATATATTTCAATTTCTTGCCTTAATATACAAACAATCTTATATTTTATAAGGCTTTATCGTGTTCAGGAATATCAAATAACATTACCTATAATTATATTATGTTTATAACAACCATTAATTATTCATGGATATGATAGGTACATTCATAAATTTTCTATTAACTGAATTATTAAACGAAAATTGTCGTTTTATAAAGCTTTATTATGTTTAGCAGTATCAAAAACCATAACACAACAATTTGGAGGACGGTCAATCTTCTTCTTATTGTCCGTCATTATTTACAATGCACAAAACAAACCAGTGTCTCCAACAGAGTGTACGGAAAGTCACCAAAAAGTAGTTCGAAAGTCGCTAGATTTCTCATTATCTATAAAGAAAGATTAAATTTTGTCACTATGGAGTGCTAAAAAAATCGCTAAATCCCTATTTAAGCAATATAAAAGTTAAAAGAAATTGTAGTCGAAAAAGAGTTAAAGTCGCTAAATTGGCTACACTGAGCAAACCTGTACAACATGGCCCCCGTATCACATACTTCACCTGTTTATGCGATGTTGCCAAGTCATTTTCACGTGAACTTAGATTGCATTTGAACCTAGGTAATTTGATCGCAGAAAAGTTTTATACAATAGAAGAAGTGTCTGAACTCTGTTCACTTTCCGATCTTCGATCAAAATTGATCTTTAGTCAGGAAGTTTTATACAATTGGGCCTTAGCGTCTGAATGAGGTGAAGGTGATAATGCCGGTGAAATAAGTCCGAGGTCCAGCACCGAAAGTTACCCAGCATTTGCTCATTTTGGGTTGAGGGAAAACCCCAGAAAAACCTCAACCTGGTAACTTTCCCCGACCGGGAATCGAACCCGGGCCACCTGGTTTCGCGGCCAGATTCGCTACTCGTTACTCTACAGGTGTGGACAACACACACAAATAATGGTTTAAAATTAATAAAAGCATGGTTTGATTTGAACATTATTTCTCTTAACATTGCTAAAACTACAGTTATCCCTTTTTCATTAACTAGTAAATCTTTCAAATTGCCTTATTCTCCCCTAAACAGTAAAGTGCACAATTTTGTTTGTACCGAAATTTTCTGTAATTGTCAAATTATAAATGAATATTCAGAAGTAAAATATTTAGGAAATATTATTGATAAACATCTTAAATGGGACAAACAAATCAACTACCTTTGTAACAATTTTCGTATGTTACTTTGTACAGTTACGAAATTACTTACCAATGGATGTATTACGTACAGTTCACCTTGTCTTATTTCAGTAACTAATCTTAATCCGCCAGATTTGTTACAGAAAAGAATAATTAAAACCTATCTAAAAAGCCTATTAATTTTCCTACCGAAGCTACAATAAAAAGCATCCCATTATTAACAGCTTCCAAGTATTGGACATTCACTTCTTTTCTTCGAAGCTAGAATAAAAAGCATCCCATTATTAACAGCTTCCAAGTATTGGACATTCACTTTCTTTCTTCGATGATAGAATAAAAAGCATTCTATTATTAATTGTTTCCAAGTATTGGACATTCGCTTTCTTTCTTCGATGCTAGAATAAAAAGCATCCCATTATTAATAGCTTCCAAGTATTTATTTAAATTCAAATATACAGAATAAAGAAATATAATTACAAAAAGAAACAAAGAGAAATACAAATAAAATAATACAAGCAAAATAAAAAGAAGATACAGTAGTATTAACAAAATTTGAGACCGAATGAGCAGCGCTCGTGCTCGGTAGCAGTTGAGATATAATATTAAAATAAAAAAAATAATAATATAAATAAATAAGTAAAATAAAATAGGAACTAAAATATAATTACAATGGAATTATATAATATAATATTAACACTAGAGAAGAATAATATCGCACGTGAAAAGTAGGATTAATATATATTTCAAAATTATAGAATACAAATATAATATAGATTGATTAATTCATACACATAGGCTATAAATTTATTTAATCAAATTGAAGATATTAACATGTTTCTAATTTTCTTGTTATATGTTAGTGGGTTACATGTTAGAAGTTCTGGGTGTAATTTAGTTAAAGCATTGTACAACCAAGGGCCAAAATTTATGCTATGCTTTAGACCAGCAGATGTGAGACATTTAGGTTCTACTAATGTTGAATTAATATTTCGTCTTGTGTCATAATTGTGTGCCTGTAATACAAACTTATTACGATTTTTATGATAAAATTTTAACAGCGTATACTTATAAATTTGTTCAATATTAAATACATTAAATTCAGAATAAATTAATTTAGTTGGATAATCGAAACGTTTCTTCAAACAAATTTTAATTATTCGTTTTTGTAGTAAATTTAACGGACTAAGATTAATTGGACATTCACTTTCTTTCTTCTAAGCTAGAATAAAAAGCATCCCATTATTAATAGCTTCCAAGTATTGGACATTCACTTCCTTTCTTCTAAGCTAGAATAAAAAGCATCCCATTATTAATAGCTTCCCAGTATTAGACATTCACTTTCTTTCTTCGAAGCTAGAATAAAAAGCATCCCATTATTAATAGCTTCCAAGAATTGGACATTCACTTTCTTTCTTCTAAGCTAGAATAAAAAGCATCCCATTATTAATAGCTTCCAAGTATTGGACATTCACTTTCTTTCTTCGAAGCTAGAATAAAAAGCATTCCATTATTAATAGCTTCCAAGTATTGGACATCCACTTTCTTTCTTCGAAGCTATAATAAAAAGCATCCCATTATTAATAGCTTCCAAGTATTGGACATCCACTTTCTTTCTTCAAAGCTAGAATAAAAAGCATCCCATTATTAATAGCTTCCAAGTATTGGACATTCACTTTCTTTCTTCGAAGCTAGAATAAAAAGCATCTCATTATTAATAGCTTCCAAGTATTGGACATTCACTTTCTTTCTTCGAAGCTAGAATAAAAAGCATCCCATTATTAATAGCTTCCAAGTATTGGACTTGGACATTCACTTTCTTTCGTCGAAGCTAGAATAAAAAGCATCCCATTATTAATAGCTTCCAAGTTTTGGAAATTCACTTTCTTTCTTCGAAGCTAGAATGAAAAGCATCTCATTATTAATAGCTTCCAAGTATTGGATATTCACTTTTTTTCTTCGAAGCTAGAATAAAAAGCATCCCATTATTAATAGCTTCCAAGTATTGGACATTCACTTTCTTTCGTCGAAGCAAGAATAAAAATTCCCAATTTTGGTTTCTGGCTCTGAGTTCGTTTATATATCAATATCATCTCATCTGAGATGCAGCAGACAACAGTACAATCCGTATAACACAGAGAAAAAGATGGCTTTTTTACTTCTGTCAGTCTCCTTATTGTATCAGAGTACCATAGAGGTAGAGAGGTGTTATTCGGGAGTACATGAAGCACGTCTAAGAACTTCAACCTAAGTAGGTTTTTTGTGTAACAATGATGGAATACCTTTTATGTCGATTGCTGGCCAACTAAGTCGGCTACACTATCATGCCACAACATACATTCATCTCCAGCCATCAAATCCGTATACCTACCACTCTTCTTTTCTTGTGGTGGTTTACTGTACCTCACAGATCTGTAAGAGATCTTATGTCTCTATCAGGAAAACAATAATCTGAGGTCCCCGGTGCTTCACGAAGATCTACAAGTCTTCTAGAATCCAACACTACTCACATCTACCAATTTTTGAACAAACTGCAAGGAAAATCTACCACGAGGGACGATCGAGTCGACTTCATGCAAACACAAGTAGTGACCTATTTTCCTAATGAAAGGGGATTTGTGGAGATTATTGGTAGAATGACAAAGGAAAAACGGGAGAATCTCGAGATAAATTCTTGAAACGTTGGCATTGTTTGTTACAAATATAAGGTTATTCAAAAGTAAGTTACATTTTGTCGTCGTCATAAACATTTTAAGAATTAAGATATACACAAAACAAGAACACAGTGATTCTCATTCAGATTTGGGGTTTATTTGATTCAGTTGAAATGTTGAATATGTCCACCATTTTGTTCTTCAACAAGGAACAATCTTTATATGTATTATTTATATATAAATATTTTTTCAAAATTCAAAATAGTGGCAGTTCACTGTGCAGTGATGAAGCGTTTCCCTCATAACTCGTAAACTTGTTAAATCGACCCTCCCAAATACTAACATTGTAACTCAATTTTTTATGATTTTGAGTTATCCTAGGTAATATGGTTTTATGTATATTGTTTCTTTTTCTTCCAGTACTATCATTGTAGCTCTAAACCTTACCAATCGTATGTAAAATCTCATTCTTATTATCTGTATACACTGATTTACACGATCATTTTAAAACTTCATTTGCTTCTCCTGAAAAATGGAAGAAAGTGAGTTACAATGTTAATACTTGTGAGGGTCGAACGTTTTCATGTTCTCTCTCTTTTATTTTATTGCTGAAACTCATGTTTGCAATATCATGCTCTTTCAACTACATATCTTAACAAATAATACTTTGTTATTTTGTGTTAAAGAAAATGCTGACATTTGTCCATTTTTAAAATGAATTTATTTGTTATGCTCGACCATGCCGAAATGTAGTAATTATACACCTGGTAGCAGACCTTTAATGCATGTCATTAAAGTACACCTACTATTAAAGGTCAGGTCTTTCAGCCAATGACGACTCAGGTTACAACTGTTCAGCCAATGACAGGTCAGCTTTCTACCGTTATAAAACCGCAAGTATCGATTATTCTCGGATATGCAATCGAAAGAGAATTAGCGAAAAGTCACGGAGGCTGGAAATCCAATACTGTCCCAGAAGGTTATGTTCTGTTACTATAATAATTAGCGTTAATTGTAAATAATATTCAAATAAATTCAATTTGTCATCTCGTTTTTCAATTCTAAATCAATTTCCAGGTTTTATCAAAATTAGTTCATGTTATTCTGTGGATTATAACAAGATCAATGACATTATTGTTCCTCGGAAAAAATCAATACTTTCGCGTCTGCGCACATCTGACAATTGACGAGTATGCACAAGGTCACTTCCACTCTTCAGTTAGATACGAATAAAATGAATACTTCGGAATAATTCCAAGTTAGAAATATGGTCGAGCACAAAAAGTCGTATGAAAATTGCCTATAATGGTAATTAAGACGCTCGTATGAAAATTATGAAAGTCGCTTGCTTTCGTTTCATAAATAAACATACTCGCGTCTTAATTACTATCATTATAGGCTCGTTGCATAATGTACTATTTCCGTCATTTGTGAAAATCTTCATTTTTGGAACAAGTGAGTTATGACTCTAAGAGACTAATTTACATTTGAATGACCCTATAGAACTAAAACATTGCCGAGATTTGAACTCAAGTCCTCGGTCGTCTTAAGTCAGCGCTCTTCTGAGCTACTAATACAGCATTAGAGAACAACTGTCGCCATGTCTGATCACATGATCGATGAGTCATTGCGAATGATGAAACAAAGATCACAAAATGAAAAGCTGAACTGTTATTTTAGAGATGTGGAAGTTAATATCTTTCATAAGGCATTATATTAAGTTATAACCCTAACTTTGTCCATCTAAACCTCATTAATAAATTCTCTAGACCGTTATAAACAAGATCTCTGTGCTGGAAACATAATTCCCTTCATACAAGTGGGGTTATATTAGTACGGATATTGCAGTATCCATTAAGTCCAACTAATAATTCCAAACCCTCGTAACTGTCATCTGGGTAAAACATTTTCTGGCACTGGTCGTAACTTGATGGTTTCTACAATAGGTTCAGTATACGGTCCGCTTCCTCACACACAATGGCTTTCCTCTATTGTTGTTGTGGTGATTGTATTAGATACGGTTGCCCGAACAGTAGTGGTTAAAACTACTGTATAAATGTTTCATATGATATTGACCAACCTTCTGCAAATAATGATAACCTCTGACCCTTCTGTTTCCTACCTCCGCTCCGCCCGTATCACTATTCCGTGTATTGAATTCACGTTAAATATGTACACCCGAAGTATGTATAATTTTACAGCAAATATTACTGTTTAAAGCCATATAAAGAGACAGCCCCGGCAATCGGATACATTTTAGTGGATAATTTGAACAGTTATGAACCCAAAAGTGATAACGTCGTTTGGCTGTAGCGGGAACACATACCAAGTTTTACACCACGGGCTGGGTGAAATGTACGTGCAATAACCTAGCCGTAACACTGTCGTCATACTGAAATACTGCAAGCTGGCCAGGTATAAACGCAAGCAATTCTCCGAACTCTGATTTCTTATCTCCCCTTTATACAGAATATAAAAATTTAAAGTGTGATATGCAGAAAAAAAAACATAATCCTTAGATACAGTATTTTACTAAAATCTATACAGTTCTTACTTCTGAGCTACTGGACGAATTCTGTTTTATACTGGGTGTTCATTTCGAAGTGTGTCATGACGTCACTGTTGTGAGTCAGCGATTTGAAGCGAGTTTCAGCTTTTATGTCAGAGAAGTTGCTTCACTCAATCATACCGCATTTCACTCCAATCATACTGATTTAAACTATCACTGACTACATTGTTACGTCTTTCTTTAGACATCATCCTGATAGTGCTGTATTTTCAAAATTGTCTCATAATAATCTCTTTCTATCATCTAATATTATTTGGAATATATTAACATTCTATGTATTTTAGCTTAATTCTGCTACACAGTTTATTTCAGTGTTTAATTAATAGTTCATAGTATTTTCTTGTTTAACCCTTTGTTGCCGGACATAAAAAAAATAAAATAAATCCGTTTTCTTTAGTGAATGTTGTTAGAATATGAATTCAAAACATACAGTAATTTTTTTAGAAATTTTTTATTTTTTTTTATTTATTTATTTATTTATTTATTTATTTATTTATTTATTTATTTATTTATTTATTTATTTTTAAAAGGTCGTATTTCTACGTACAGTACTGTCACTATCCTTGATGGATTTTATTTATCAGGTTGCACGTAATTTGTAGCGGTTTATTATTCTTCCAGGTCTTCCAGTATGCAAAATAAATCACGGTACTTCTAAGTACCGTCAGGCAACTAAGGGTTAATTCCTAAATCACTCTTGTATACATGTAACTCTCATCTAAATCAAATTGTTGAATTCTTTGTAAGTTCATGCATATGTATATATATATATATATACTTTTTGCTGGTTGAGTGGAAGAGAAGCCCTTACGGCCTTAACTCTGCCAGCTAAAATAAATTATTATTATTATTATTATTATTATTAATCAAGGCGTTCAATCTGAACTTGAGAACGTGTATGGTATAACTTGAACGTCGTAGCAACAGATGGCTGTCTGTACGGTCTGTGTGCTACCATAACCTCTTTCGAACTGTGTTTTGCGCGGGCAAGTCGTGCGCAGGGTATTTGTTATCATCGGTTGCGAACGGCAACATTCCACAACACAAATCAAATGCTCCGTGTCCATGTTGGCCGTCGAAGTTAATGTCAACAAATACGTAAGTAATCGTCTTAACCCTCTCCACATATCCCGAGAGTAAGGAAAAAACTCACCTCAGTACGTGTTTCCAAACAGTTCACATTCCTGTCACTACAGGCGTTACCGTACGTATCGGTAAGTACTCTTCAGAATGAACGCCGTAATTGCTAGGCAACTTCTCTGGCATATAGGTAATATGCCTCTGCGGAAGTGTAGGAAGATTGAATTCTCTAGGCTCATCGGCTAGCCACATGACAGCATACAGCGAGCCATGACACATTTTAAACTGAACACGCAGTATATTTGAATAATTGAAGCATTGTGCCGAATAACTCAATTCAATTCAATTCAATTCAATTCAATTCAATTTATTAAGCCATTAAACATACAGTGATAGGCTTCGTCACAAAAAACATATATTTGAAAATACACATATAATTGAAAACAGTAATTAGAATGAAAACACAAAACATTTTGAAACTCTAAAATTAATGAAAACACTTCACTCTTATGTAATAATTGTAACTAATCTAAATAACTTTATTTATTAAAAAACAATTTCATATGTTAAGAAACTCATCTACAGTGTAGAAAGGATTAATTAATAGCCAATTATAAAATCTAGCTTTGAAACTATTGGTTGGTATCTTATAATATTGACTGGGAAGCTTATTATATAATTTCATCCCAATGACAGAAAAATTTGTACTACTTTTATATAATCTACAATTTGGAATATTAATTTGTTCACTATTTCTAATTTCATGATCATGTATATGGGCTATTAATGAGTAATTGTCTATATTTTGTCGAGTGTAAAGGACTAGGTCGTATATATATATATATATATATATATATATATATATATATATATATATAAATTTATGACAGTTAATATCTCTGATTGTTTGAAAAGAGGTCGACAGTGTTCAAGATAGTTTGATTGACATAGAATTCTAATGGCTTTCTTTTGCAAAATCAAGACACTCCCAATTTTGCTAACGGTCTATGTTACAATTTTTCAAAATAGAGTTTTTAATGGAAGAATGCTTTGCATATTCTTACACAGCTGTAACAAAAATTGTTTTCCAATATCTGTATCAGAGGCGCTTCTACAGGAGTTACAACCATGAATTTCTTGGTTGGGACAAAGTCTATGTCACTAGTCACTTCTAGCGTATCCAGTTGTTTACATCGTATCGGGAGTTATTGCACGGGAGTTTGTTCTCTTTACGAATACTGGGTACTTGGACTCTGTGTATCAGGTTTCGGTTGATCTATTACGTAAAATAGACGACTGCAATACAGTGACGATTTCTACGGTAGATATTGACAGGCTAAATAAGTCTGAAAGAGGGATCCAGACAAATTAATATTAATAACTGGAAAGATGTGTCACGAAACTCACTGAGAGATAGTGGTCTTGAGTATACAAAAAGCAAGACGAAATCGTAAGTTAGTGCGAAAAATGCCCAAAATAACATAAGTTCCTTTCCGTTATTTTTGCAGTATTTTATTAGTTGTATTTTAATTTACACTTCACCTAGTGTTAGTTGGTCTATGTTGTGTTTTGCCACTATAGCTTATCTTAGAAAGCTTAAATTATTTGAAAGTACAATGTCGGCAAACAAAAAAACAAATGCTAGGGAGGTGATAAAAACAAATGTTAAACAAATGCTAGAGAGATGATAAATATTGTAGGATAAGCAGCCATGATTGGTTGAAACACGTCGTTCCGTACCGTTTTATTGGTCAAAAGTAATATGACGTAGTAAAAATGTAATAGTAATAAAGAAATTATCTTTATATTTGCTTTGTAATCTTTATGTGACAAGCCAACAGGAGTAGATATTTTACACTTATGAGAACAAAAAAATATTAAATATAATCTAGAACGACGGGTCCTGTATTATCTGTGTCACTGCAGATCCTCTTCCAGAAGTGACTGTCCAGACTTTGAGCAGAACTACACAACATAGTGGAACGTTGTGCTTACAGACACAATGGCACGATGCTCCGACAGTCTGGATAACTATCAAGGGTGGTTAGCTCCTAACACGTTGCCATTTGGACACGGTGAACCTAGCCAGACGTAACAGCTACACGGAGACCTAGCCTTCTGCAGCACGAAGTTACATTGCTGTAACAGATTAATTAATTTGTGTACTTCGCTTTTAATTGGAAATATTGCTTATAAAATGAACTACAGTAAGAGTAATTTAGATGTATTAATAATAGATATATTTTCGTTACCAATTTGCACGTATATTATCACCTATTCCAGCCTCAAAAGTCTTACAACGCTTCGTTTGACCTAAATTACGCTTGTCAAAAATTATTTTTGAAGCCCACTTCTGTGGAGTAACGGTTAGTATGTCTGACCGTGAAACAAGCGGGTCCAGGTTCAAATCCTGTTTGGGACAATTTACCTGGTTGAGATTTTTCCGATGTTTGTTCTCAACCAATAAAAGCATAATTGCTGGGTAACTTTCTAGGACTCTCTTCGCCATCATAATTATACTTCTTTCTTTCTTTCTTTCTTTTTCTTTCTTTCTTTCTTTCTTTTCCTTTCTTTCCTTCTTTCTTTCCTTTTTCCCTATTTCTTTCTTTCCTTCTTTCTTTCTTTCCTTCCTTTCTTTCTTTCTTTCCTTCCTTCTTTCTTTCTTTCTTTCTTTCTTTCCTTCTTTCTTTCTTTCTTTCTTTCCTCCCTTTCTTTCCTTCCTCCCTTCTTTCTTTCTTTCCTTCCTTCTTTCTTTCTTTCTTTCTTTTTTCCTTCTTTCTTTCTTTCCTTCTTTCTTTCTTTCCTTCTTTCTTTCTTTCCTTCCTTCCTTCTTTCTTTCTTTCCTTCCTTCTTTCTTTCTTTCCTTCCTTCCTTCTTTCTTTCTTTCCTTCTTTCTTTCTTTTTTCCTTCTTTCTTTCTTTCCTTCTTTCTTTCTTTCCTTCTTTCTTTCTTTCCTTCTTTCTTTCTTTCTTTCTTTCCTTCTTTCCTTCTTTCTTTCTTTCTTTCCTTCTTTCCTTCCTTCCTTCTTTCCTTCCTTCCTTCTTTCTTTCCTTCTTTCCTTCTTCCCTTCTTTCTTTCTTTCCTTCCTTCTTTCTTTCCTTCCTTCTTTCTTTCCTTCCTTCATTCTTTCCTTCTTTCCTTCTTTCTCTCCTTCCTTCTTTCTTTCCTTCCTTCCTTCTTTCTTTCTTTCCTTCCTTCTTTCTTTCCTTCCTTCTTTCTTTCTTTCTTTCCTTCCTTCTTTCTTTCTTTCCTTCTTTTCTTTCTTCTTTCATTCTTTCCTTCTTTCCTTCTTTCTTTCTTTCCTTCCTTCTTTCCTTCCTTCCTTCTTTCTTTCCTTCCTTCTTTTTTCCTTCCTTCCTTCTTTCTTTCCTTTCCTCTTTCTTTCTTTCCTTTCTTCTTTCTTTCCTTCTTTCATTCTTTCCTTCTTTCCTTCTTTCTTTCCTTCCTTCTTTCTTTCCTTCTTTCCTTCTTTCTTTCCTATTTTTCTTTCTTCTTTCATTCTTTCCTTCTTTCCTTCTTTCTCTCCTTCCTTCTTTCTTTCCTTCCTTCCTTCTTTCTTTCTTTCCTTCTTTCTTTCCTTCCTTCTTTCCTTCTTTCTTTCCTTCCTTCTTTCTTTCTTTCCTTCTTTTCTTTCTTCTTTCATTCTTTCCTTCTTTCCTTCTTTCTTTCTTTCCTTCCTTCCTTCTTTCCTTCCTTCCTTCTTTCCTTCCTTCCTTCTTTCTTTCCTTCCTTCCTTCTTTTTTTCCTTCCTTCCTTCTTTCTTTCCTTCCCTCTTTCTTTCTTTCCTTTCTTCTTTCTTTCCTTCTTTCATTCTTTCCTTCTTTCCTTCTTTCTTTCCTTCCTTCTTTCTTTCCTTCTTTCCTTCTTTCTTTCCTACTTTTCTTTCTTCTTTCATTCTTTCCTTCTTTCCTTCCTTCCTTCTTTCTTTCCTTCCTTCCTTCTTTCTTTCCTTCCTTCCTTCTTTCTTTCCTTCCTTCTTTCTTTCCATCCTTCTTTCTTTCCTTTCTTCTTTCTTTCCGTCCTTCTTTCTTTCCTTCTTTCTTTCCTTCTTTCTTTCTTTCTTTCTTTCCTTCCTTCTTTCTTTCCTTCTTTATTTCTTTCTTTCTTTCTTTCTTTTTTCTTTCTTTCTTTCTTTATTTCCTTCTTTCCTTCCTTCTTTCTTTCCTTCTTTCATCATCGTCATCATCATCATCATCATCATCATCATCTCCGTTTCTTTTTCATATTTCACACTTGCTCCGATGTTACTCTCTGGGAATTTCATTCCTTCAACCAAACTATTACAATGGCTTTGAGTCTAAACTTTATCTTAAATTGCTGCTAGGCCTACCTCGCCCGTCACAGAGTGGTTAGACTCTCTGCTTTCTACTGTTACGTGCAGCACAAGTTTTCTGTTTTTAACTGTTAAGAAGCGCTTATAATACAGATTTAATATTATATCCAGTACATGTTTTCCGTTATTAATTTCACACTATAATCAAGCAAGAACTTAAGTTACATGCCTAATGCCTTTATTGTTTTGTTGATAGTTAAATTTTGTGCACTTTGTATAATAAACGCAAACCATGCTCTACGTCAGTGATGTCAAAGCAAGCGCATTTTTCTGACCTTGACGTCGTGCGCGGGCATCAAGCGCTAAGTATGGAAAGAGGAAGGGTTGTGTATATGAATAAGCAACCTGTTGGATTAAGAAAACAGTGGTGCACAAACTTCAAACGGAACGTGAAATTTTATGTCGTTATTTTTATATGGCTTCTTTCTGTTTAATATTATCTATATTGTCTGTAAAACAAAAGAACTAACACTGATTTCTTAATATTGCAGTTGTGTTTTAAATCTTAATAACATAATAGAGAGTTAAGAAGGAATATTCACTTAAATTCCATAGTAGTATAATATTATACTGTATTAAATGGATGAAACACATCATTCATAAAGAAAGTGATAGTCCAAAGAAAGAGATTGAGTATGACATGATAAGTTGGAATTTATATTGATGGTATCTTTAGCCTTATAAAAGTAATCAATAAACTAATCAAAACAATATTACAGTACAAAGCAAAGTTACGTAGGTACTGTATCTGTTTTAAGTGTAACTAATATTATATAACAAAACTCTTATCGCATTATGCTTTTAAGGTGATATTTGTGAGCAACTTCCTATCATCAGAATATTAAATTATTTTCTCGAAATGTGCTGAAGCTATAGAGCTGACATTTTTACAACACATGGGCACGTATCTTTTGCTTATGATGTAACAGTAGTTGCTTTGTTAGTGTGTGTGTTAGTTGTGTGTCTTTCATCAATTTTTTAGCCACTTCACGCCCATCTTCTTTATTCCGTTTGGTTTTAGTGCCGACATACTGCTAATGACTTCGGGTATTTCTTAATTATAATCTCCACCGAAGCCAGGAATCGACGATCAGTCATACAGAATAGCTGTACGTAACGATCCCAACAGTAGGTTTTTTTCTCTTCTCTCCTTCTTTCCACCTGAAGACGAAGGGAGAACCACTCTTCGAAACGTTGTCTTAATTTTTTGATTGTGACAACCAGCAATGGAAAAAGTCCAAACTCCTCACCTAAACATTAACAATCCACCATTGCTTTCCAACCCCTCATTTAGATCAGTAGTTTCTTTGTTAATTCATTTCCTTACAAACAATTTTCATGCGAATATTTTCAAAATTTTCAATACACTATCTTCAGTAATACGTATATACGGTATATTAGATTTACGAAAACATTCTGTAAGGCTACTAAATTTCACTTTCCTATACGAAAAGTTGAGAAAGTATTTTTTCAATAAAAAAATCAAACTTGTGAAAAATGAGCATTAAAATTAAAACTTACATTCTTATAATGCACTTATACTTCTCAGGCAAATCTAAAAATTAATATGGATACAGTTTTAATAATTTCTCTTCCCTTTATCTATTGAATCATTGCTGGCCATCCCTGAATATAGCTTGAACAAGCGGCATATACTACCTCTTTCGTCTGTCTCTTTCTTGTCCGCTGTAAAGCGCGCGCTTGCTCCTGTGGGCATCAATTGACATGCCTGCTCTAAGTGTTTTAACAGTGTGAAATCTTGGCCTCAACTGTACCACCTCTACTTGTCTGTTAAGTTCCACAGCAGGGCTGCTTGGTAAGAAAGTGGTTGGCTATTCCACCAATTTAGCTGTTATCCTGTTATTAGCAAATTAATTCCGCAAGAACAATGTTGTAAATACCTAGGAGTGTATTTAAACTCCAAACTTTCTTGGGCAGAGCATGTTGATAATGTTACGGGTAAAGCATGGAGGGCACTTCACTTTATTATGAGAATCTTGAGAGAGGCTAGCCCCAAATCAAGGGAAATAGCATATCTAACGTTAGTGCGACCGTTAATGGAATACGGAACTACGTGTTGGGATCCCTATAGAATATATCAGATAAATTCCTTAGAAAGAATCCAGTATAGGGCAGCTAAATTTGTTAAAGGTAAAAGAGAAGATGGAAACGATACGATAAAAGAACTTAAATGGGAAACTTTGGAAAACAGACGTAGGAAAACTATAATAACATCATTGTATAGAGCACATCTAGGTCAGAAAGCATGGGTAGACATAACGGCTCGGTTAGAAAAGCCAACGTACTATGGCAGGAACGATCATGATTTTAAAATAAAATGTAGGAAACAGAAAACGGATGTAGGTAAATTCTCATTTTTAAATAGAACTATAAATGATTGGAATGACCTACCTGCAGCGGTCTTTGAGGGCTGTCCTTCCTTAAGGAGATTCAAGAATAATTTAAAGAGTTGTGTATAAAGTGAAAATTAAAATTAAGGTGACATTCAACATTTAATTTTTTAAGGTGACATGTATTTATCTGGCCTGACGAGTTTACTTCCTTGGTTTGAATTGTAAATTATTTAAAAATAGCGTGTAAGAGGGCCTTAGACTAGAAATATTCAGTTTAAATGTAGTTCTGTTTATAAGTATGCATAAGGGTGTAATTATTTGACTTATTTGAACTGTTGTATCAGTGAAGCGAGGTGAGTCAGTGAAGTTATGGTTTTACAGTGCAGTGAATAGTTCCGATCAGTGATAATTTATAGCGTCAATGAAATGTGTTCTATAGTGTCAGTGAAATGTGTTACAGAGTGTCAGTGAAATGTGTGCTAAAGTGTCAGTGAAATGCGTCATAGTGCCACTACAGGGAATGAGATGAGAGTAAAGTGAAAGACTATTGAAACTTATGTAGGACCTATACATAATTATGTAGGTTGTATTGTAAAATTAGGTATTTTATTTTATGTTTTATTATTATTGTGTTAAATTGTATTGTGTATTCTTATTGTATTGTGTATAAAATTTTATATGTGTTGTAAAATTGTATTGTGTATTGTAAATTTTATTGTGTATTGCTTATCATTTTATTGTGTATTGTTAATATTGTATATACCACTGCCACCGGGTGCTTGCCCACTTGCAGTGTAAATAAATACATACATACAAATATATGGTAATTTTAGAGATGTAACAATATTTTAACACATGAAATCGACGTAGTTCTCCATGAAATTGTATTTAGTGTATTAAAGGAAACTAATTAATTTCCAATTCTCAAGAATATATTTATAAATAGCTGATGGAACAGCTCTCCATATGTTCAATGGTTTTTTCTTAAAGTGAAATCCTCTGTATGTATATGCAATTATAAAGTATACATAAAGCAAACAAAATTCCTCTCAACGCGATAAGCCATAGGCCATCCTACTGTATCATATTAAATCTGTAAATTAAATTTAACTTCAATAATTACTCAGTCACACTCATTGTATTCAGACGAATGGTTGTTTAACATAATTCTTCTCTTGAAGGCCTGTAAGTTCTAGAGGCACATGAGGCACAGGGGTAATGATATTCTGATAATAGAGAAACGGAGAATGGGAATGATAAAGGAAAAAGAAATTCTTAGAGGGAACCTACAATGAGGATGCTTCGTCCAATACAATTCAATCGAGAATCGAATGTAACCTCCTTTGGAGTTGTTAGCGGTCTGAGCTACGAGTGTACCATTGTGATCTTATTAAGGTATCTACGTTTTATTTCTTTTATATATTAGGCTAAATGTATATGTTCTATGCTACGGCTCCAGTCGTAGCGTTTCTGGTTACAAACCTTGCCGGCCTGGCTTCCATTTCCGGAAGGTACGTACAGATTAACTCTTTCCCGTAGGGAATGACTGTATGTCCCTTGTCCTGTACAGGATGAACAAAACTTCACTATACTATTATATGAAAATATTTCTTTCGACTAGCATATTAGTACCAGAAACGTTTCATCACACATTTCCCCTCGCAGTCTATTTTGAGTCCAAGATAAATTTACGTTTCATTACAGATAAATGCGCATTAATTTTAATAATCTATATATATATATAATTTGAACTGGTAATGGAAATTACAGGAAAACGGCTGAACGGATTGTAATAAATGGTTCCTCATTTTGAAGCTTGGAGCCCAAAGTTTTTCGGAAAAGTAGTAGTTTTCAGTCAAATATCAATTTTCCTACATAATTTTCCTATTTTCCAAAATCCATCTGTTGTCAGTTTTGAGAACTAATTTTATCGAATCACGGCCGACTTGATTGAATTTCAGAACAAAACGCACACTACAATAAACAATAGGCTATTACACGAAGGCCATGACCTGCAGGATTACCGACATATTTAGAGCTCAATTCAATTTGTTATTAAAAACTGATTCTGCAGTGTATAATTTTCTGAGTACAGCTGTGTATTGGATATTAAATCTACGAAACTTGAGGTGGTTTGATGACATTATTACGATTAGAAATTATAGTTAATATCATGATGCATCTATTTTTCATTAATTGTACATAATATTGATGCTATATTCATGATATGAAAGTGAAACGTTTTGAGGTTATGTAAGTAAATGTAGAGAATATCGTAATTTAGATCTTCATTTCTATAATTTACTGAGTGGCTGCTATATATAACTACAAAACTTAAGTAAGATAATAATATTGTTATTAAAAATCAAATATTTTTATACTTATTAACCCAGTGGGGTTGGGTCTTTTTCATATACTTAATGGCGGTGTAGTGTAGATATTGTGTCAATGTCTTCAGTATTGGCTCGAGAGAGCGCAAAAATTACAGTTCCTAAGGAAAGAACAAAAGGTATTACTTACTGATAAAATAAGAGGCCTAGAAAATGTTGTAGTCTCCAGATCATTTCAGCAAGATCTCTTAGTAGGATAAAATGATTTTACGCTCTACATTTCAAGTTCTAATGCAGCAGCTATACGAAAATGCTATTGTTCGAAAGCATAGCAAACCTGGCATTTTTTTAACTTTTGCCTACAACCCACAATGACCTGAAATAGCTACTGCTATCGCCCTGACATTGATACTTGCGTTTTCGCGTTGAAACTCAAAAAGTGAATTTGGATAGGTTCAAGAAAAAGCATTCAGAGGGAGTATGTTTCATTATTATGGCAGCAAATAACTATCAAAAAGACAAGTATTCTTCATTGAAAATAAATCTGAAAAATTTTTATTTGAACGTCTAACGAACTTAGTTTGCAGCAGCATTTGCTGCACAAGCCACTAGTTAATATTATCTCGTGTTTACCATTCTCCGAAATTTTAACTTGTGGATTCTGAAATTAAAAAATCCACCAATTGTTAAAGATGAATCACTGTACACAGAAGGGCAGACGAACACACAGATAGAAGGACGACATGTACAGCAATTAATATTAGGGAAGAAAAATTCGCTCCGGCGCCGGGGATCGAACCCGGGTCCTTGGTTCTACGTAGCAAGCGCTCTGACCACTGAGCTACGCCGAATTCAATCCACAGCACCGGATCGAATTCTTCTCCTTCAATGTTTCCCTTTATGGCCTTAACTCCAAGTTAGGCATATACGTTGACGTTTATGTCCAATGTCAACTGCCATTATACTAGGGGCGCACTCAGCTGAGTGATTTGTTTGGCCGGGATTTCGCAGTTATATGCACTGCTAGCTGTGAGAATACTATGGATTTATTAATTTGTCCTACAGAATAATATCTGTAATATTGACGGTGCTGTGGATTGAATTCGGCGTAGCTCAGTGGTCAGAGCGCTTGGTACGTAGAACCAAGGACCCGGGTTCGATCCCCGGTGCCGGAGCGAATTTTTCTCTTCTAATATTAATTTTCAATATTACAGATATTATTCTGTAGGACAAATTAATAAATCTGTAATAATGTACAGCAGTGACAAAAAAACCGGACCAACGGAATAATCAAAGTCCCCGAAATGAGGCACTGCGCATGCCCGCATTCACAAGATAGCGAATAATCTATTGAAATTGTAGTTTCGACTGCTGACGTAGCCCATTTCGAAAGGCATTAGAAAATAAGCTGGTAAAATTCATGTTCAGGGAATAATAAGTTCATTAAGTAGTAAAATATCGCTGCAATACAAAAGTATTGGGAATAAATTTGAATAAGGAACAAAAAAAGTTTCCTCCCCAGGCAGGATTCGAACCACGATAGTCTATCCTGCTGTCACTGTGAAAAAGGCTCTGAAATCAACTAAGGGTCTGTCCTTTTTTTTTTTTTTTTTTGCTACTACTGTACAAAATAGTTATTTACGTAACTAGAACAGAAAGTGACACTTTTGTGCAATAGTGAAACATTTACGGTCCAGGTGTTAGCCGAGTTCGGAATTTCGAACCGAGTGAGCGAAAGACACTTTCGTATTACTTATGTGCAACTTTTTTTTTGGCACAACTACATGAAATTATTATGTGAATTAATTAACGTACAGTATTAATTAATCATTTTTTTATTTTTTATTATCATTTTTTTACTTTGGGGAATTTAATTGAAGTGAATTTATTATGGCAGGCAGAGTAACTATCTCATGCCCCCATGTTATACTCGTGTATTGCTACCAATGCACTTCATTAGAACCAGGTTAATAAATCACAGACTATTGAGATTTTTATACGCTAGAAGTCATGGCCTTCTACATTGTCTTTATACAGTAGTACGTCTAATTATAACCATATTATTTACTACGAAACTTTGCGGTATTCGTACAGAAAAATTAATCCAACAATGTTTTTGCTGTACGCAAAGAAGAACTTTCTAATCAATATTGTTATGAAAACAGTAGTTTCAATGTAGGTGTGCCAAAAACACATTTATTGTAACAGTAATGTTGAAATGCGTATTTCCGCGAAAATATCAAAATAGATTTCTTTTAGAATCACAACATTTTTCCCTAACGAGAAAATAAAAAGTGAGATCGGTACACTATGTTCCAAACAGATTTAATTCCAGCACTAAAGTTATAGAAGACAGGAATAGTAAGTGAAGAATCATAAATACAAGATGAAAACATCTTATGAAATTTATTTCTTGTTTTATTTATATTTATTACTTCGCTTTAATTCATATAGCTAGTCATAACTTGAAGGTGGTTTTTAAGCTGGTATCTCTTTCTTTGATTTAGCTGTGTTTGTTTATTAAAATTCTCTAGTAAAACTAATAGCAGACTAGAATGTTTCGTATTTAGTATTTATTGCTACATAAAATACAAAATAAATACATATAATTTACGTAGAGCAATCCCGTTTCAGCAAGCTCGTGTTCGGGAGCGGTTCCTGTAAATAACTATTTTGTGCTAAAGGACATAACAAAGATTCAATGAAATTACAAAAGCAATATAATTATTACAAAACAAGGATAAGTACGAAGATAAAAATAGATACTCAAGTCGAAAACAGCATATAAGTTGGAATGAATAAATACTATATTGAAATTAATAAAAAAGGGGACTAAATAACTTGTTCAATTTTTTATTAAATTTATTAAACTCAAAATAACTTAGGTTAGGATTTATGACCAAAATAGAGTTGTATAACTCTGGCTATGATTTATTTCAGTGGTTGTGTAAAATATATAACACGCTAGAAATTCCACTTCACACATCATCTCTGTATTCCTCATCGTTCACTGTTGCTACCTCTCGTCACTGGAAATCTCTGCCGCCTGAAGTCAAGGGTTGCCGAACATTGAAATCTTTCAAATCCAAGTTAGAAAATTATCTTATGACGAGTCGCCAAACTAACTTACTATTATGACAAGTGTTGTATTGCATGTTTCCACGTATTCACATTTTTTTATGTTAATAATGATATTTAACTTATTTTATATTTTTGTTTTCATATTTTCCGATAATGGTATATCAGTTGATAAGTTGAGCTATATATAATCATAATTTTCCTTACTGTGTGTACCTAAAAATATTGTATTCATTGTATGCTTTGTACTGCACTATTTTATTACTACTACTATTATTATTATTATTATTATTATTATTATTATTATCATCATCATCATCATCATCATCATCAATAATTGTCTTATTTTTTATACTTTGTGTGTCTCATTTATTTTGACCTGCTGTTCACATTTTATTATGCTTTTTCCTTTCTTTCTGTATGTTATATATTATGTCTGATTTCTACTTACTTGTTGTTTACATTTTATTATTATTATTATCTTATTCAGTTTTGTGTGTAAAATTGTATTGTACTTTGTAAATTTGTAGTGTTTTTTGTAACGCAGTTTTACTCCTGGTCGAGTGTTAGAGAAGGCCGTATGGCCTTAACTCTGCAGGTTAAATAAATTATTATAATTATTATTATTATTATTATTATTATTATTATTATTATTATTATTATTATTTCGTCTGTAGGATAGACATGTTGTTTTTCTTTATATTTCAGACGATTTTTATGATAACATTTTAATAATGTATATTTATATATTATTATTAAATGTGAAAAACATTAAAATCGGATTAAATCAAATTTGTTGGATAATCAGTTGATTTGTTTAAGCAAATTTTAATTATCAGCTTTTGAAGCGATATGAGTGGAGAAAGTGTAAATTTTGTTATTCCTCCCCATCCGATTATACCATACTGGATGACAGATTAAACCAAACCTAAATAAACTAATCGCATAATATTTCTAGAGATGTAAAAGCGAAGAATTACAAATTTATAAATTGTTACACGAAGTCTGTTATATAAAGAAAAAAACATGTTACTTGCAAGTGTTAATTTAATTTCTTTGAATTTCCATAGAATTCTTACTATCTTAATTTGTTATACAAATTATTCCCATTACACTGTGAATTCTATAAAGGCTGTATTTTTTTAGCTCTTCTTCGGGAGAAGCTGAAGAGTTTTTCTACGCTTCTAACCTTTCGCTGACTTTTTATCTTCCTTTTGTAAAAGTAAGCTGTAATAATTATTGCTAAATTCATAACTTTTCAGGCGTTATTTTTTGTAGCTCTGTAGTCAATTTAATTAATTGCTAATAAAAGTTGAGTAGGATCAAGTGATGCGTGAAGATTCTCCTTATCAGTAACTACGTCATTAAGAAGAGGGCTGTGTTGCCAAGTTTCAGAAACGCAACCCACCGGAAATGAGATAGCGCTCCCAAGTTGGAATAATAACAATGATAAAAAATAACAAACCCACCCTATAGTACGCACCACAGAAGAGGGAGTGTTGGTTTACGTTATTATTATTATGATTGTATAAATTTAAGCAACCCTTTCCCCCGTGAAAGCTGATGGTAATAACTGTGTTGTTTCTACAACTGCAGACTCTGCTAATTGCATTGTGCATGTTGTTTGTATAAGGGGAACGTACTTAACAGCTTTCTTTTCAATATAAAATGTGTTTCTGTAATTGAGTTTTGCCGCTCAAATACGAAATTGCGGCATATATACTCACCTTATGGATGCTATTAGTACAGATTCTATCGGTGAATTTAACAACAAAGAGAGCTTTGTTTAATCTCCTCGACTGATTTCGAAGAAAAGATTCGTAGAAGTCTCAGTAATACCTTACTAGTACGTCAATTTTTTTTCCTGCCGCATTTCTAAAACTTAAACTTACTAGGCACTTGGTCAGTAATTGATTACTTGTAAATAGTTTCTTTAATCTATCACAAAATATTTCAATATTCAGTAATTTCATCACTATACAATTTTGTTATTCTAGATTTAATTTGTAATTCAGTAAATATAAAATATTCTTTGTTTCTCTATGATAAATTATCTAGCTTTAATTATTCAGGTAATCTTTTCGTACTTTGATTTTATTGTAATTGTAAATTTAATACTAATTGTAATATTATTTGTAATTGTAATTGTAAATTTAATACTAATTGTAATTTTATTGTTGATATTGTAGTTGGAATCTCCTGGTAGAGGGGCAGAGAAGGCCTGACGGCCTTATCTCTACCAGGTTAAATAAATAAATACTACTAAATACTACTACTTCTATTATTTTGACATTTTGTTAAGTGACCTAAGTTCTGAACTCTCAGTCAACCTACAGCGAGTTGAGAATATGTGCGTCAGATACGTGTGCAACATCCGAAGATATGATCACATATCACCGTCCTTCGCAAGTCTTTCGTGGCTCCGACTTAAAGAACGTAGAACTTTACACTCTTTGTCTTTACTCTTTCGAATTCTGCACACTTCAACACCAAATTACCTTTCGTCTCGTTTCTCTTATCTATACTCTAACCACGACGTAAATACCAGATCACTTATCTGTGGCGCGTTAAGTATACCGTCTTCATAGAACATCTCGTTATTCATCATCTTTTACAGTATCCACCTCGCGACAATGGAATTCCCTGTCACAAAGTATTAGGGGCTGCAAGACAATAAACACTTTTAAAAACAGCTTAAAAGATAACCTTCTTAGCATTTCACTCCAATCATACTGACTTAAACTATCACTGTCTACATTGTTACTCCTTTCTTTAGACATGCATCCTGATAGTGCTGTATTTTCAAAATTGTTTCATAATAATCTCTTTATATTATCTAACATTATTTGAAATATATTAACACTCTATGTATTTTAGCTTAATTCTGCTACATAGTTTGTATTTCAGTGTTTAATTAATAGTTCATAGTATTTTGTTGTTTAATTCGTAAATAACTATTGTATACATGTAGCTCTTATCTAAATCAAATTTTTGAAGTCCTTGTACGTTGATACATATATATGTATACTTTTTGCTGGTTGAGTGGAAGAGAAGGACTTACGGCCTTAACTCTGCAGCTAAAATAAATCTTTATTATTATTATTATTATTATTATTATTATTATTATTATTATTATTATTATTATATCAAATGAAAGGATTCCATATCTGGGAGTAAAGCGACGCATTGAATTCCTTTAAGAGGTTAGGTACAGCTTACATCAGTAAAAGTTTAGAAATATTCAACATTTTCTTCCTCCATTACTGTATCTTGTACAATAATGAAAATTAGTATGTGTAAAACACTGTCCTTCTTCTATATGAAAAAAAATATTTTTACGATTTAAAAAAATACTTACATTTTTTTTTTTTCAATATTAGTTCACTGTACAGTGATGAAGCGTTTTCCACATAACTCAAAAACTACCAACATTCAATGATGAAATTTCTTGTGTGTATTAATGAATGTCATATCTACAATATGATGCAAGATCACTTCTCTATCTGTCTGATAAAAAATAAATTCATTTTACAAAATGGTCAAATATCAGTATTTTCTTCTAACACAAAATAAAAAAAAAATATTATTTATTAAGGAATGTAGTTGAAAGAGCATGATATTGTAAACGTAAGTTTCAGCAATAAAATAACAGAGAGAGAACATGAAAAAGTTAACAAGTTTATGAGTTATGAGGGAAACGCGTCATCACTCCACAATCAACTGCACATTTTGAAGTTGAAAAAAAATATATATATATATAATTTTTTTTTAAATCGTAAAAATACTTTTTTTCAGATAGCGGAAGGACAGTGTTTTACACATACCAATTTTCATTATTGTATAATATACAATAATGGAGGAAAAAAATGTTGCATATTTCCAAACATTTTACTACTGTAAGTTGTACCTAACCCCTTAAGCATCGAATTTTATAATCTGTTGCTATTTCCCTGCAAATTCAGTATAATACACGTAGGTAGATATATAATACATTCATATATATATATATATAATTAAAAAGAAGCAGAAGACGTCCAAGGAAAAGATGGTCGGACGCTTTCCGGAGAGAGACTGGAGCGCAGTGGACGAGAACAGCGTGGGACAGACAGGCATGCAAAGACGGAAAGAAATTACGAACACTATGTAAACTGTGTATAGTTGAGAATTGTTTATATAGTTATTTTTGTGTGTGTTAGTTTGGATTGTTCGTTTCCGTGTTTAGTTGGTGTACTTTATGTGTTTAGTTGTATAGAATGCTTTTTCTAGGTCCACAAATACTACATACACTTCTTTATTCTTCTCTAGGTATCTTTCGAATATTGCTCGCAGTAGTGCAGTTGCATCTCTCGTACCTTTTCCTTTCCTGGAACCAAACTGCTCTTCTTCCAACTGTTATTGCATCTTAGAATATAATATTGTTGAGTCAGTATTCGCAGGAGAATCTTCGTCGAGTGCGATGTCAGACTGATAGTCCTGAACTCGTTACATTTCTTGGCATTATTTTTCTTTTGTGTTGGAAGCAACACTGTCTCCGTAAAATCTTCAGGCTATTCGCCTATTTCATATATTTCGTTGCACAATGATAGAATTTCCCTCTTGTCTTCACCCAAGCATTTCACTATTTCTTCATGTCCCTAACTTCTTCTCTTAAAATAGAAAATCATTTTTCGTCTTCAAATACGGCTGCTTCATCTTCTATATCTAAGTCATCCAGAGGATTCCCTGTCTCATATAACTCTTCTACATATTTCGTCCATGTAATCAGTATTCCTTATTTCGTTTGTTTTTCCTATTTCGTCTCCTATCAACCACATGGATTTGCAGTTCTTATTTGTGAAGTCTAAACATTTTACTTCGCGATACGTTAAATCATATGCAATGGTGGGCATTCCTGCGGCATTGCCGCAGTGACGTCAGACCTCAGCGAAGCATCAAACTTACCCCCTACCTTCCCCTTCCCCCACTCCATGAAAATACTACGCGTGTACGTGGCGGAATATACTGGATTGCTGTACTTCGGAGCTTCATTAGTGATACAATGCCTTTCGCAGAATCATATGAATCGAGAGGATATAATAATATATAATAATGATTTATTTTAGCTGGCAGAGTTAAGGCCGTAAGGCCTTCTCTTCCACTCAACCAGCAAAAAGTGTATATACATATGCATGAACTTACAAAGAATCCAACAATTTGATTGAGATGAGAGTTACATGTATACAAAATTATTTACAAATTAAACAACAAAATACTATGAACTATTAATTAAACACTGAAATAAACTGTGTAGCAGAATTAAGCTAAAATACATAGAATGTTAATATATTTCAAATAATATTAGATAATAGAAAGAGATTATTACGAGACAATTAAAATACAGCACAATCAGGATGATGTCTAAAGAAAAAAGTAACAATGTAGTCAGTGATAGTTTAAATCAGTATGATTGGAGTGAAATGCTAATAAGGTTATCTTTTAAGCTGTTCTTAAAGGTGTTTATTGTCTTGCAGCTCCTAATACTTACACTTACAAGAAAGGCAGTTCTTTCATTTCTCATGTTTAGGATTAGTTACAAATATTCAGGACGCGAACTTAAATATGCATATTCTTAAAATAGATCACCTGTTATACGAGTTCAAAGAACACAGATTCAGTGATTTTCAAAGAATGGAGAAAGATTTCAATATTTTTGCCACTCTTTTCATGTTTAAATTGAAAATGTTATCCCAGAATTGCAGTTAGATGTACTGGATTTGCAGAATGATGGCTTCTTGAAAGCAGAATGTGAAGATCTACTGGGGGCTAAAATTTTTTAAAAGATGTCCAGTACTACATATCCACTGCTTAGACAGTTTGCTTAAAAAATAGTGAGTACCGTCATTTCCCATAAATATGGTCCTGGAACATAACTATTGTCCACGATACAACTATTCAAATTTAGTACTCCATAATGTAGTACCTCGTTTATCTATATTCTTGCTGTACTGTAGTTTGAATTCAAGTCACTGCAGCTCTCTACGAAGGGTCTATGTTACTTCTACAATGATCTTTGAATGGTTGTATCGTGGACTATAGTTGTGTTCCAGGACCTTAGTTATGGGAAATGACGGTATGTATTCATCAACCTACCAGTGCGAACAGCTGTTTTCTAAAATGAAATTTATAAAGTCCAGCCACAGATCCCGCTTAAGCGATGCTCATCTCCTTGCGCAACTGAAAATAGCATGCACAGATATAAATTCCAATTTCAAAGAAATTGCTTTGAAAAATGATTAATTAAATATCACTTGAATGGACTATTCTACGAGTAATTACATATGGTAGGTAGGAGTGTAGTGGCACAACTGTCTGTAAATCCGTCACTGCACTGTAGAGTGCAACCCCTCCCACAGTATGTTCATTCATTCATTCATTCATTCATTCATTCATTCATTCATTCATTCATTCATTCATTCATTCATTTATTTTATTCCATAGATCTTACATGAGCAATGAAGCTTTAAGATGTGGAACAAGTCAACATTTTACAATAATACAATTACAATTTTTACAAATTTTTTATAGTTTTACAATTTAGTAATTTTCTACAATTTTTACAATTTTGTGCAATTTTTTACAATATTTTGGCGAGATGTATTGAGATGAGGTGAAGTCCGAGGATTCGCCAAAATATTACCCGGCATTTGCCTTTTGGTTTGGGGAAAACCTCGGAAAAACCCAACCAGTTAATGAAATTAAAGGGGGGTAATCTAATCAAAGGGGTTGATGCCAAGGACTCGCCATAGACCATCCGGCTTCAGTCCCACGGCTGTGGAAAACCTCGGAAGAAACCAAAGACCAAATGGAGATTCAACCCAAGCCCGAACGCAGCTCTGGATCAGCAGCCCAGCGAGTCTGCCGACTGAGCTACATCGATGGCTGTACTAAAAGTATAGGCCTACAATACGTAGCCAATCAGATTATTAAATTTACAAACGCAAACGATCATTTATCAGTTGAGCTATATGTATAATACAAAACAAGTTAATTAAATTTAAGGCATAAACAATTCAACAAAATGTAGTTGCCATTTAAATCCAGTCTTGTGGGTTGCGTTCATTTTGGCCACCATTGATCATATGTTTCTTTTCTCTCTAGATCCTCTATTTCTTCACATTTCTCTTTCATCCAGTCTTCCTTCGCCCTATTAGAATACGCATGAGCGCGCCCAACAACTTGAAGGGGAATAGGGGATTAGAGTGGGCGGCAGAAGGTGGACTAGCTCCGACCGGTGTACAAGCCTTACGTCGGTAAACCAAACCAATAACAATTCCATCTATATGTATAATATTGCAAAGTAAATATTTTAAATACAAAAATTTCTTGTCTGTCTCAACAATTGAAGTTTGTGTAATGAATTTAAAAGAGTTTTTATATAGGCCTACATTTCAACTCTCATTTCGAACCGGAGGAAGTGTTCTACGTTGTGCATGAAAGTAGCTGTACTCGACGCTGAAATAAAGAGAACACAGGAATGCGTATAATCTGTAAATACTCAAGGATCCAGAACATTGCTAAATATGTTCAATCCCTAATGTCTATTGATTGCGTCATTAGCTTAGTGCTCATTGTTTGAAATTAATGTGGTTAACCTCTGGCTTCGCGTGCTGGGCCCGCTACAGAATAGCATTGCATATTTGCTCATTATATCTGGTCAGTATTGACGCACGTACCTACAAATTGTAAAATTATACACACATAGGCCGCTGGGTTGGTCTTGCGGCTGTCGAATAGAGCTCCCTCAACAGGATTCAAGTTCGTGAACCGGGAGTTGCGGTGGCATAACCAGAATTAAGGCTAGATTTTCATTGCTAATTACTACGTTCGTATGCAGCCAACCACTGCCCTGTGGTGCAAGAATCCGATAGTTCAACAATGTTCAAACAAAATCCTACTAGGCTGGTCTGTCCAGTTATTGAAAGTACCGTATCAAAGTACTTGAATATATGAAGGGTTCAGAACCACAGTGGGCCAAGTGTCATTTACTGAAGACGTAGGAAACAAGGGTTAAAATAAAGTCATTACCATAATTCAGTGGAAACGTATAGCAAGTTATGTAAAGTATACACATTAAAAACTAAATGATATTTATGTCAATCTTTATTAAACTATGGTATTCACTTAACATTAACCCTTGCTTTTTCCAATTTTAATAAATGGCGCTTGGCCCATTATGGCTCTGAATCCTTCTTATAATAACACTGCTTTTCAATAATATTTTCCGATGATTTTGATGTGATAACTGATTCTTATCAGGTTTTTGTGCTGTATTCGAAACTGACCTCCAAATAGCCCTATCAAATCAGAATTTTTCACAAATCACAAAAAACCAAAATATCTAAAAACGTTCAGGTATTCATTCAGTTATTAATTCACTGATTTATTCAATCCATCCATTCATTCATTATTTCATTCATTCATTCATATATTCATAAATTTATTCATTTAATCATTCATTGAGTTATTCATTCAACCATTTATTCTTTTATTAATTTCTTAATTCATGTTTTCATCTATTTATTCGCTTATTTATTTATTTATTATTTTTATTTATTATTGTATTTTTCAGATAGATATATCGTAAGAAATGCAAATTAATTTGCGTTAAGGTTGTATCAAATTCACTTTTATAATTATTTACTTACTTACAAATGGCTTTTAAGGAACCCGAAGGTTCATTGCCGCCCTCATATAAGCCCGCCATTAGTCCCTATGCTGAGCAAGATTAATCCAGTTTCTATCATCATATCCCACCTCTCTCAAATCCATTTTAATACAGTATTATCCTCCCACCTACGTCTAGGCCTCCTCAAAGGTCTTTTTCTCTCCGATCTCCCAACTAACACTCTATATGCATTTCTGGATTGGCCCATACGTGCTACATGCCCTGTCCATCTCAAACGTCTGGATTTAATGTTCCTAATTATGTCAGGTGAAGAATACAATGCGTGCAGTTCTGTGTTGTGTAACTTTCTCCATTCTTCTGTAACTTCATCCCTCTTAGCCCCAAATGTTTTCCTAAGAACCTTATTCTCAAACACCCTTAATCTCTGTTCCTCTCTTAAAGTGAGAATCCAACTTTCACAACCATACAGAACAACCGGTAATATAACTGTTTTATAAATTCTAACTTTCAGATTTTTTGACCGCAGACTAGATGACAAAATCTTCTCAACCGAATAATAACAGGCATTTTCCATACTCATTCTGTGTTTAATTTCCTCCCGAGTGTCATTCATATTTGTTATGTGTTGCTCCAAGATATTTGAATTTTTTCACCTCTTCAAAGGATGAATCTCCAATTTTTATATTTACATTTCGTACATTATTCTAGTCACGAGACATAATCATATAGTTTGTCTTTTCGGGATTTACTTCCAAACCTATCGCTTTAATTGCTTCAAGTAAAATTTCCGTGTTTTCTCTAATCGTTTGTGGATTTTCTCCTAACACATTCACGTCACCCACATAGACAAGAAGCTGATGTAACCCGTTCAATTTCAAACCCTCTTTGTTATCCTGAACTTTCCTAATGACATATAATCAATTAGTAACTCTTAAATATCCATTCTCGTACGATCCATTTTTTACTGCCCATAATATTCCTTGACTATCATGCTCTACCTAAACATGATGCTTGCCGATGACAGGGTATTTGGTCCGTGTGTTGTATCTAAGTAGGTAAACATTGACTTTTTCCTATATCAACGGAGAATTGTGTACGGAACATACGAACGTAAAAACACAATCTAGTATACACAGTCACGAAGCTTGGGATGATTTTTTGTAATTGTCGCGATAGTTGCTAGCCGCTTGGAGCGCTGTGAGTACTAGGAACAATAGACTGTACCACAGCCATCGTGATCTAATACAGGCAGACTATGTAACTCGCTTAACGTGATCACAAAGGGCGGCGTTTCAACTATATAAATTAGTTGGAATGCATAAACAGTAACATATGTTTCTCTAAAATGTAGTGTAATTCCATTAATAAAATTTAAAACAATGATTATGAGACACTTCAGACATAATTCACTTGCGAGTTAAGATGTAATATTATTTATGGTGTGAAAATTACGTTGCTCGTATGTGTAATACCAGCCTTTATTTCGATTAAATATTGCGAAATTCTTGTACATTCATTTATGCACGATTCAATAGTTTTCAATTGCACCGCACGGATATTTAGATATGTTGAAATTATAGGTTATGTTTACTGACCAGTTGCCCCTTTCTGTCTAAATTTAGTGATCTCTAATGCCTTGCCATTCATATGAAAATTATAGGTTATGTTTACTATATTTAATTTATAATCCTAATTCGCAATCATACATTATAATTAACCATAATGTCATGTATGATATCCCGGACATTCAATTTGTCTGTATTTTAATACTGCAATTGAGTACTGAATTATTGTATTTTTCTACTACTTAAGAGACGAAGTAACACAATTGTACGTACACTAAATTAAATGTTTTGTCTAAAATTAAGGAAGGTAGATGTGCTAAATTGAAATCACAACATAAATTCTTTTTCATTAAACCTCAAAATAGCTTCCATTCTAAGCTTAAAATGTTGACGCTAACAGATTATGTTAACATGTAAAATTCTCTTCACATTAAAATGACACATTTTTGTTATTATTTCTGCAACATATTATGCAACAAGAAGTAAACGGAACTTATGAACACATTACACTAAATAAAGCTTAGCAATGATACGCAATAAAGTTATAATATTTCACTGAGCTCCATACACTGAAATAGAAAACCCGAACATACATTACGGCCTGGTCTAGATCGAAAAGACATTTTTGTGAAAAGTTATGTAAACTGTGAAATGTTCGTTATCGGTTGTAATAACCGTAAATGGCTAAAATACAATATTTTGAATAATAATATGGGACAAGGAGACGTTTGTAGTACTATAAATTGTAAGAAAAATAGGTTAGAGTTATTCTTCTTCCGAAAAATCAAGGAAGGTGAGTTTGTAGAATATAATATATATATATAATTTATGAAAATAATATATAAACTTTATGTAGTTCATATTTCAATAGTGGAAGGAAGGTCTTAATTTTTAAAAAGAACACGATATCGAAACTACAATACATTTTATCGTCTGCTAGGGAGAGCAGCGAATAGGGATTATAAAGAAAGGACACTGAGCGAATTTTCCTGTGTTTTGTTTCTCTGTGTGCCCGCGTTTAGTTCCACTTTCAAGCGCTAGAGGTTAGTGTAATCGAGCATACGCTAAGATAATAATTGAGAATAGAGTTGAGACACAGGATTCAAACATCGCCTACCTTATTGCATAATCCAGTAACGCTTTGCTTCAAATAAATTCAAGTTAACAACTTTTCCTTATTTCTCAGTGACAAACTAGTTGTAATAATAATGTTTTATATTTCAGATATAATACATTATATTATAAAATAATATAATACATTATAAAATTATGTATTAAATTCGTTTAATATTTATATATAATATAATATAGGGATATGGTTTTACTTCTCATAAGAGTTTTTTCCATTTTCAGTGCTATCAAATCATTACATATTTCAATTGTTGTTAAGGTCAACGTCTCAACTCTCATTATAAAGGAACTCCAGAGTCTAGACATTACAATTAATGACGGATTTATTATTTTATGGATCCAATTTATTTTATTTGAGTTCATAATGTACCTAGATGTATTAATTATATGTGTTATATTTCCGCTGTGTCGACTGCTAGGTGTGATGTCAGCGCCAACTCTAGGGAGAAAGCAGAATATCACGCTCTAGCTGGCTTGAAGGTCATTGAAATCAGTCCGGCTACATCAAAGGTACCGACGCGAAGTGTCCATTCTTTATAATCCCTATTCGCTGGGGAAAGAGTCTGTGATGAGGCGATAGTAACGATCCTGGTGGTGAGCAACTATCTATGTTTGCATATTTAGTAAGTATTGAGCTTCGTGACTGTATATATTAGACTGTGGTAAAAATATGTCAGGAGTTTAAATTTAAAGAGATAACAATAGGGTAATAATGAATCAACGGTACAATAAATTTACAAGGGAAACTAAATTACTATTACAGAATTCCTTTTATAATCGCCGAGGGTTAAACGTATCTCTCAGAATACGAATTCTGATTACACTGCAAAGAGTTTGCCTTTTCCTCCTGTAAACCACGTCTGGCCTGTTTGTATATTAAAGACCATCGATTTAGTTTCTTGTCGTGTATGGCGCAATGTGTAACCTCAGTAGAGAACACGACACGTTAAATACTACATATTGAGCCCGTCGTATAACTTATTTAGACACAGTAGAGGCAGTAGTATACGAGTTTCTATCGTAGCCGTGTAATCAACTTGTTGGGATATTCATTCGAGCATAAACCGTTAAGCATACCAACAAAACTAAAACAGAATTGTAATTCCCTGTCGCTCTCTTGGATAATAATTTCATTAAATTCGACACGGATTCGTGTTAACAAAGCAGTCTATGAACGCTTCACTATTTATAAAAAAGGTGAAAGAAATAATGCTGGAAACTATAGACCAATTGCTATTTTACTCATCTTTGGTAAAATACTAAAAAGTGTTGTACTCCTACAGTTGAGAGAATATTTTGAACTACATAACCTTATTATTCCTTCACAATTTGGGTTCTGTCCAGATAAAACTACTCAGGATGCAACTGATGAATTATTGAGAACTATATATACATCCTTTGAAAATAGAAATTACACATATGCTATATTTAATGATTTAAGTAAGGCATTTGATTCCATCCCGTATGATGTATTGTTAATGAAACTTGCATACTATGGCATAAGGGGGATAGAACAAACATTTTTCCATTCATATTTGCTTGGACGTTCCCATATTGTTGATGTAAATGGAAAAAGAAGTGTTGTAGCTCCAATTAAATGTGGTGTTCCTCAGGGCTCTATTCTTGGTCCATTCTTGTTTCTTATTATGATAAATGACTTGCCATACAATGTGTCGGCTAAAACTATAATGTATGCTGACGATACAACCTTTGTTATCACACATAATATTACTACTGAGTTAGATTTTATGAAGGAAGCTGTATTTGCTGAAATAAGAAAGTGGTTTTCAATTAATGGATTTACTCTTAATTACGAAAAAACTCATGTGTTAACTCTAAGTTTGAAACAAACCCAAAATAATGTGATAAATGAATCTGTAAAGATGCTGGGTATGTATTTGGATCCTAAACTAAGGTGGAATAGCCATGTCAGTTACGTATGTAAAAGAATTTCTAGAGTAATTTATCTCTTGAGAAGTATCATGTACAAGATTCCCAAACATTATTTAAAACAAGTTTTCTATGCACTATTTGAAAGTGTTATTAGATATGGTTTACTTTTGTATGGAAATAGTTCTGACCTTTCAAACATTCTATTACTGCAGAAAAAGGCAGTTCGTATTATAACAATATCACCACCCAGGTTATCATGTAGATCTCTTTTCAAAAATGAAAAGATTATGACAGTCTGCAATCTATATATTTTTTAACTTTTAATGTATGTAAACAAGAATATTACTAATTATACAAGTATAGTAGATCTGCATCGCTACGAAACAATAAATAATGATGAATTAAATGTACCACATGTCAGGTTGCAGAAAACACAATCAAGCTATGTAATTACTGCAATATAAGTATATAATAAGATACCTACAAATATAAAGGCACTTAATGAAACACAATTTAAATTTAAGATTAAGAGATGGCTACAAAATAATCCCTTTTATAATATGAATGAATATTTTGAAAATGATGTAGTATTTTAGTTAAATTTTATTATCTTTCACTCTTTTAATATTTTAAATATTGACACATTGTTTTTTATATTATTACATTCACGAAGCCTCTTGTATTCTTGTACCTTCAGGCAAATAAAGCATATGAATATGAATAAGAAAAACACTTGCCACAGTATCATAACTCGTTTTCCTCTCTCTGAGAAACATCCTATAGTCTACAGTGGTTAATATTTACACGAGCTATAAGTTCAGAGTTTGTCCGTGTTGAATATTAGAGACCAGATTTCCATCAGGTCGCATCTCGCTATTTTATAGCATTCTGCTTGTGTATTCTATTCTGAGCCACGTTGCTTTGAGAGTATGTTGCTCTCCCAAGCTGGTCTACACTTTATACCACGTATAAATTTGTCTTAATTAACCCTTTAGATTTAACACAGTGTATACATACTTGGAAGGTGTTACAAGCTTACCTTAACCTAAGTCCTTGCTCCAGAAACCCTCCCACCCATTTCATTACGATGCCGTGAAGGAATTCATGAACTGGGGACCAGTGCTGTTAGCTGCTAGAGCTCTTACGAAAACATCTACGTATAGCTCGACTCAAAAACATTTAAACACCTCTAACTCTCATGGTAGCATTTCCGTAACTACAGATCTCGTGAAAGTGGTTAATGAACTGAACGGATAACAGGAAAGGTAAGGAATATTATGGACAGTAAAAAATCGATCATATGGGAATGGGTATTTAAGAGTTGTTAACTCATTTAAGAACGCGAATCTCATACATCGTTAATATAAATTAATTTTACTTCCTATAATATATATATATAAAATACAATAATAATTGAATAAATAAATAAGTATATAAAGGAATGAGTGAATGAAATAATTAATTAATTAAGGAAAGAAGTTAAGAAGGAAGGAAAGATGGGATGAATGAAAGAAGGAATTAATAAAGAAGTAAAGTTAAGAATAAATTAATTAAGTAATGAATGGAAAAAATTAAGTAAAGAAGAAATGAATGAATAATGAATGAATTAATTAATTAATTAAGAAATGAATGAATTAAGAAATGAATGAAGGATTGAAGTTAAGGAAAGAAAATGAGTGAATGAATGAATGAATGAATGAATGAATGAAATTAAGAAAGAAGAAATGAATGAAAGAAGTAATGAAAAAATGAATAAAGTTAAGAAAGAATTAATTAATTAATTAAGAAATAAAGTTAAGAAGGAAGAATAGAAGAAATGAGTGAATGAAGGAATGAATTTAAGAAGGAAGGAAAGATGATATGAATGAAAGAAGGAATGAAAAAATGAAGTTAAGAAGGAATGAATGAATTAAGGAATGAAGTTAAGAAGGAAGGAAAGGTGAGATGAATGAAAGAAGGAATGAAAAAATGAATGAAGTTAAGAAGGAATGAATGAATTAATTAAGGAATGAAGTTAAGAAGGAAGGAAAGATAAGATGAATAAAGAAGGAATGAAAAAAGGAATACAGTTAAGAGGAAGGAATGAGTGAATGAATTAAGGAATGAAGTTAAGAAGGAAGGAAAGATGGGATAAATGAAAGAAAAAATGAATAAAGGAATGAAGTTAAGAAGGAATGAATGAATGAATTAATTAAGGAATGAAGTTAAGAAGGAAGGAAAGATGAGGTGAATGAAAGAAGGAATGAAAAATGAATGAAGTTAAGAAGGAATGAATGGATTAATTAAGGAATGAAGTTAAGAAGGAAGGAAAGATAAGATGAATGAAGAAGGAATGAAAAAAGGAATACAGTTAAGAGGAAGGAATGAATGAATGAATTAAGGAATGAAGTTAAGAAGGCAGGAAAGATGGCATAAATGAAAGAAAAAATGAATAAAGGAATGAAGTTAAGATGGAATTAATTAATTAATTAATTAATTAAGGACTGAATGAAGGATTGAAGTTAAAAAGGAAGGAAAGAAGAAATGAATGAATGAATTAATTAATTGAGTTAAGAAGAAGGGAAAGAAGAAACGAATTAATTAATGGAGTGAATGATTGTATTAATTAAGGAATAAATAAATGAATAAATAAATATTACCATACTCTCTCCAGTAATATCCTTAACATTTTTGCCGTTTTCAAGGCGTTGAATAATATTTACTTTGTCAAAAATACTCAGACTTGAAATTGTTTGTGACATGATGCCTTACCGATATACGAGGGATTGAATTCTCGTCACAACAGACCTCAATGTACTGTTTCGCTGCTTTCTTTAGACTCAAACGCATTTTACTAAATCGACGGAGCCGTGTATTTCCTTTCGATGTCAAATTTTCTAGCAGGATATTCGGTGTCGTAAATTTCGACACACAAGAGAATCCTATCTGTGACAAAGGATCGCAGGTCAAATTTCCAGGCTCATATCAGTGACTTGCGCGAGCTGGTTCCAACCTTAATCCACACCATATCTAAGAAACCTGTTCAAGCTATAAACAGAACGCTTCATCATCACTATCAACACTATCATCACAATCAATATTTACCTCAAGGTATGCCCATTGTTATGAGGATTACGGGCCAACATGATGCATTCATAACCAGTAAGACTCCTTGTTATGCGGTGAAGAGCACGCAAGACACCGACTGTGACTACAGGAAGGACAACAGAGAATAGCGGATACGCATCTACTGCGTATGGAATATGGAGATTAATTTCCACTTCTTTGCTGGGAATCGAAACCCGAGCCACTGGATTGTAAGTAGGAACTTCATCGCTCTGATAATATCTGTATAGAGTTAACCAATTGCCTTTTTTTTTTTTTTTTTTTTTTTTTTTTTTTTTTTTTTTTGCATTACCAAACACTTGTAATGCCCCATTTTGATTATTGCGATTCCTTGCGAACTAATGTAAGTTCACTCTTAGCTGAGAGACTACAACGTGTTCATAATGTGTGCATACGATTCATCTGCAATACTCGTAAATTTGACCATATAACACCTTTCCTCCAGTTACTTTCATGGGTGCGTCTGAAGGAACGAAGAACAATATATTCACTGTCTCTTCTATTTGAATCATGCATACTTATACTCCGAATTATCTCTTATCGCGCTTTCAATTTCTTACAACTCTTCGAAACCGGCATCAAGCACTTCTTTCTATCCCTCATCATAGAACGTCTCTATACTCATCCTCCTACACTGTAGAAATACCACGTCTCTGGAATTCGTTACCTAATGATGTCAGGAACTGCCGGACTTTATCAAAATTCAAAATTAAATTGGAAAATTTTGTCTTGTTTAATGGTTTTTAGGTATTGCTAGAAGTGTTGATTTGTGGTTTTTACTCTAGATTAAAATCGCAACTTTCTTGTTTATGTTAGTTAATTAGAATACAATTAATTATACTTAATCACTCGTTTAAAGTTTGTGTGACTGCAACCTGTGTATATTTTTGTGTGACTTTACTTTGTTTATAGTGTTTTTTTTTCCTTTTTATTTCTGTTATTGTATTTGTATTTCTGGTGGTGTGGAAGAGAAGGCCTGATGACCTTAACTACACCAGAATAAATAAATAAATAAACGAATACAATATTAGTTTTTTTATTATCAAGCAGCGCATTTCTGTTCCCAAACAAGTTAGGGAAGTTATCGGTTATAGCCTAACTCATATAGCCTATGTAGGGCTAGGATTTTGAAGAAATTGCATCTTTTTTCTATTATTATTATTATTATTATTATTATTATTATTATTATTATTATTATTATTATTATGTACTTAATTATACCTTTCGTAGCGTCCTGACGTAAGCATTCAGGGTCAGAGTTTGAACTGTGAACGACCAGGATGTAGCCTACTATAGGTATCCTACAAACAAAACTCAGCTCGGACTCCTCGCGGCGCGCATGCTATACCCCTCTTGCATCTTTTTTCTAGTAAGCCAGAAACATTGCTGCTTTAGTATTTATATGTTATGTGATGAAGTGAGTGTTTTAAAACATATCTGTTAGGGCATTTTTTTTTTTAATTTGTTGCCTCTTACAACTCATAACAGCATTTTTTGTTTTATTTGGTCACTACCTGTGCGAAAATATGATTCAATATTGAAAGCTCTTTTGTCACTGGAAAACACTAACATATTTCTGGAACTTACTGTACTCACTAACTCGGCATTGTTTACTACAGGGACATCATTTTATTTTTACTTCAATTTTTATTGTACCTGAATTTTTTAATGTACTTCACTCCCACCCCTTCAACCGTCTTCCACACAGATTCAAGACCCCATATACAGTCATAGTAGCCACAGTACGTTCCAAAAATATGTTCGCATTTTCCAGTGACGAAAAAGCTTTCAGTGTTGAATCATTTTCGCACAGGTACTGTCGTCCATTTGCCTATGTCGTATCCCGGTTTCCCCAACCAGCTTTTATTCGCCAGCTAGTGGCTGGGCTGTCTTAGCTCTTTTCTGAGAACATTAATTTCTGTTAGGAACTGGTCGTCTACGTAATATTATACAATTGTTTTAAATAACTTAAATAGAAGGACCTCGTTAAGTAATTAACTGTAACGTGATTTCCTCCCTTTCTAGGACCCTACGACATAACTTCTTGGACGGACAGTAGATAGTATGTATGAGTAATTTTGTCTTTTCGGATCGGGCAGAAATGAAGATTGAATTTGAATTTACAGTACGTAAGGTACTCTTTTATAGAGTAGGTACAGAATTATTTCAACATGAGTTACTAGTACGAAGAACTGGTAATTGGAATTAAGGACAACATGCTATAGTGCGATAATATGCACATTAGAACTGAAGCCTGTATCGAAATGTGTTTAATATCCATATTATGATTATTTTTCAATTTAACTCCTTTCTCTATATTGTACGCTAATGTGTTGTAGACAGTATAATATACATTGCATAATGAATACGTCCACAAGGACAGCTCAGTTCGTGAGTAAAAACACTCATTGTTAATACTGTACTGTATTTTGATTAAACAAAAACTTAATGAAAATGATTAAACTCAAAAGCGCAATATTTCCTGGTTTACATAAATGGATGAACTACTTTTCTTCCCTCCTATACCTAATAAAGTGATTTGTTTGTATATTACGTCAGTATCATCGAACTCTAGTAGTGGAAGGGGGTAGCAAACGGCGTTGATCCAGAGGTATAGGCAAGTTAATATTAAAAATGTTAGTAAAAATAAAATGATGTCCCTGTATATGCGGCCTTGAGTCTGTATGGAGGACAGTTGGAACTTCATTAATAGAAGGGGTGGGAGTGAAGTACATTCAAAAACTCAGATGAAATAAAAATTGAAGTAAAAATAAAATGATGTCCCTGTACGTACATAACGTAGTAACAACAAACATATCTTGGATGGAGAACGTAACTCTTTTTTTTTAATACATAGTTCAAATGTTTTGAATATCCAGATAAAACTTGTTACCTGACTTGAGACGGGAACAGTAAGCGTTAATATTTTATGTCGCTACCTCACTTTCATGTGTGATATTAATTTGTGAAAATCCAGGTGCAGACAAAACTCCTGTGGACGTTACATAGAACACTAAAACCTGACTGATGTCCCTGGGCGAGGCACATTGCCTTGCTTTCATACACTAATTGTATTGCCATGTAATCCAGAGCTCTCGGACAGGTGGATGCTCGCCACTGGAAACCGGATTACGGAGTAACATGGATAAATGTCACTACTGTGAATCGAACCGACAACCCTCAAGTTCTGATTCCAACAGTGTCACAGGGATTTTCAGTAAAAGACCCCGGAGCTAGTTACTACAGGCTTTAATTTGTTTGGCTGGCCACAGATCTCACCCGTATCACCGAGCATTATTAATGGCAGCTGCTAATCGTGTAATAACCACCCCTTTCCAACCCCCGCTCTCCCCACATTGTCCGAGGATAAACAGATGACGTAGGCATTGATTGTTGTTGAGTCAATGCGGGAAATTGAAGCGTCAGATGGAATTGTTTGTGCTCTGGGAGCGGAAGGGAGGAAAAAACAGAGAGGCTAGGCGGTGAGTACCCAGTTGAATGGATTGGTCTTGCCGCGACCGGGAGCACACCGCAATTCCTAATGGGTGTATAAAAACACGGCGGCAATTCTATCAGCTGTTTGGTGCCAATGGCACGTTTTTGTACAATGAACGGCGACCCTTTCTATAGATTTATATCTATCACATCACCTCACCTTTGACCCAGATATATCAGCAATGGAGTTAAAAGCATTTCATGGGCATTTCGAGGATGTCAGATAACGTCTCGTTATTAAAGGAAATGTTAGTATTAGTATTTAGTATTTATTTATTTAACCTGGTAGAGATAAGGCCGTCAGGCCTTCTCTGCCCCTCTACCAGGAGATTCCAACTATAATATGAACAATAAAATTACAATTAGTATTAAAATTACAATTACAATTACAAGTAAAATTACGATCAGTATTAAATTTACAATTACAATTACAATAAAAATCAAAGTACGAAACGATTACCTGACTAATTAAAGCTAGATAATTTATCAACAGTAATCTCACTAGACATTTTGATTTATCTAGAGAAAATCAAAACTCGAGTGGGATTTAATTGACTATTACACGATTAGAAGAAAGTATATAAAGATTAGAAGTAACGAAGTACTCCAATACAATAAAATATTAATTGACTTACGAAAATACAACTCTCTTCAAATGTATTATTGTACCACCTCAACATTACAAATATTACGCTAGATGCATGCTAGAAGGCAGTAGTGTCTTTATACAGACACTGTAATGATTACTATTTAATAAATCTTAATATTAAACAATCTCTGATACGTGACTATCCATAATATCATATAGCAGAAGTTCTTTTTATCCTCTCAGAGCAGAAGCTATAACATAACCTAACTAATATACACAAGTGTTAGAAAAGTTTTAATTAACGACGATGACATAAAAAATAAACATGAATAATTTTAAAAGGAATAATTATTGAATGTACAATTTTCAAATTTGAATGTAGTTGGTGGTTCAATTGATGTTATATTGGACGTGTGCGTAATAGAAGTGGAAATCGTTGATTTAGGCCTACATGGTGTATTCAACTTATTCAGAATTTCCGAATGAATAATTTTAAAAGGAATAATTATTGAACGTACAATTTTCAAATTTGAATGTGGTTGGTGGTTCAATTGATGTTATATTGGACGTGTGCATAATAGAAGTGGAACTCGTTGATTTAGGCCTACATGGTGTATTCAACTTATTCAGGATTTCCGAATGGTGCTCTTCATTTATTTATAAATCGGATTTCAGAAGATGCATAGGTATGATCAGTGATTTTTATTAATTCTTGTTCTTGAATGCCAATGCGAGTCATATTTGAAACTGCTGTGCATCGACTGGAGTGGTTTGTAATTTTATATATATTTTTGACGTCCAGACCAGCGCAGTTTCAAAGTTGGCAAACAAAGAAACAAATGCTAGGGACGCGATAAAATTAAACAAATGCTAGGGACGCGATAAAATTGTGCGATAAGCAGCCATGATTGGTTGAAATACGTCCTTTCGTACCGTTTTATTGGTCAAAAGTAGTATGACGTAGTAAGAATGTAATAGTCATAGAAAAACAAAGAATATTTTATATTTACTGAATTACAAATTAAAACTAGAATAACAAAATTGTATAGTGATGAAATTACTGGATATTGAAAAATTTTGTGATAGATTAAGGAAACTATTTACAAGAAATCAATTACTGACCAAGTGCCTAGTTAGTTTGCCTTTGAATTCAATTTTATTTCGATAGCCCCTGATGCTAGCAGGTAGCGAATTCCAGAGTCTTGGCACGGCTATTGTGAAAGAGGATGAGTATAAGGAGGTGCGATAGGATGGTATTGTTAGTATTGTTTCATGGCGAGAGCGTGTGTTCAGATTATGGTGGGAATAAAGGTAAGTGAAGCGAGACGACAGGTACGAAGGAATAGAAGAGTTCAAGATTTCGAAGAGAAAGAGAAGTGATTGTAAATTTCTTTTCTTATCTAGTTTAAGTCAACCTATTGCTTCCAGGGATGGGGTAATATGATCATATTTACGAACATTGCTTACAAAACGTAGACACAAATTATGAGCACGTTGAAGTTTCGTTTTGTTGTCGCTGGAGAGGTCAGTCAGTAAAGTATGGTTTCACCATCGACAGACACTGAAGGTTTTCTAGAGTTATGGTAGGTGTAGTGGGGGCGTGTGAACTTTGCGGTTAAGGAGTTCCACTACCAGCAGGAAAACGCGGGGTCGTTTCCCGATAGAGCCATGGATTTTCTCCTTTAATCCAATTCTTTCGACCATACAGTCAATCTGGGCTTCACACAATCTCTTAAAAAAACGAGTAGGATATTAATATGTCTATGAAAAATATTAAGAAAAACATGTTTCGAAACTATTGCCATCCCAGCTTCAGTGTTGAAAAACTGTAGTGATACAAGAATAAAATATAAACATTTTGCTAATTATGACCAAAATTGACTTCGTATTAAGCAGGCATGTCAGAAATCAGACTCTAAATGTGCAGTTATGTGCGCGGATCGCCGGTCTGTGCAGGTTGCACCAACCAAGCGTTGCTCTTACCCGTTCTTAGCTGGAGGGGTGTACAATAATCTATTCTGCGCTTCTAGGATTGGAGTAAATAGACATTTGGACATTATAAATATAGTTAGCAGAACGAAAAAACACAGTTATTATCAGTGTCTATACTTGACAATTGTAATACAAGAAACTTTAGGCTTACTCAGTTATACTTCACAAAGTAGTGGTTTGTAAAGCATAATTTATTAATATGGTTTTTATACAGTATTTGATGCAAAAAATTCCAATAATTTCGAAACAACAAGGAACGAACAAGTATTTAATTCTACGTAGTAGGTACCAGTGGCGTAGCATGAAATTTTGAGCAGGGGAAGCTAACTCAAGTTGTCTTTCATGCAATATGAGAAAATGTATTACACAAATACAGTCTTAAAATAAATAGTAGTCAATTTCAAGTCAGCAGTCGAAGATTGGTTGGAACATCGTAAGTAACACCAATAAGGCATGACCTCAAATGAGACGTAATAAAATACGATTTCACGGTTTACACATGTCTCTAACAAATAGACACGTATACGTATAACATTAGCTCACTCCCTGTCATACTTAGAGAAATCACAATATTAGTATCATTACGTAAGTATGCGTCTGTCTTTTGGTTGTGTCCTTCATTGACAGCAAGGGAGTCGGTCATTTGTTTTTTAAATCACACTTTTGTTCGTAAGTTAGTCTTGATAATACAATTGTCCTAAAAAATTCAAGTAAATTAGTGTCAGGAACTGTTATTTCGCTCATTATTTATTATATCAGCCACAATGCACACTAACACTTCAACTGAACACAACTGACTAATAGGGATAACTCGGAAACTACTTATTTTAAATGTTAAAGCTAGCTTCTTTTCGAGCCTTGCGACTAGGGTAGTTAGAAAGGGATGGAAAATCTGCGGGGTGGATTACACAGAAGAAACCGGTCTGCTTGGAAGCTGGTGTGTGCAGGCTTCTTGTTTACTGCTGCATCACAAATAATCCTGAGCTGCCGCATCACAATATTTAACGCGTAAATATAAATTCTATTAAAATTAATAAATAATTTTCTCCATAAACTGCAGGTTTATTATAAAATTATTATTAACTGGGGAAGCTAAGCTTTTTAGCTTACATTGACGCTACGCCACTGTTAGGTACTAATTATTTTAAAGTAATAGACCCTACTCTTTCATTGTTCGTCAAGCGTTTTTATTTACTGTGACCATTGGTGCACAAATGTTGATGAAAATATACTCCCGATTAATTACATGCAGTAGGACATTGTGAAGTTTTTACACTGAAATCATTTCTTTGCCGTATGTCAATATAAATTAATATTAATATTAATAAATATAAATTAAGCTTAGAATTTAAATTCACATATAGTTTATTTTAAAAAGTTGAGAGCAAGTATCGAAAAGTTGGGAGCGTTACTCAAAGAAATTAAAAGTGTAGTTCACAAGCTGTGAAGCGACGATATTCTCTTTATGTCAGATTTATTGATATAAGTATATTGAATTAATATTGTGACGTGAGATGGAAGATTTGCCATTATATATTTTTCCAGAAAATTTTTCCGCCTTGCAAATACTTGTTTTCTTCTCTCCTTACAACTTCAAGAGCTTCACATGTATTCCTCACTATATTCTCATCACTTACCAGTTTATGAAATGAAAGTCGTAAGTCGTCTAACCTTTGATGGCAATGTTAGTACAGACTCCAAAACAACGCCATTGTCAAGTTCGTTTTGCCGTGAGAGTACTGATTAAGAAATAAGCGCTGGCAATATCATATTTTGAGAACTTTACTAATCTGATCTAAATTGTCACCTCACAACATTATTACCTCGACATAGGCTGATGAAAGCCTTTCATTTTAAAATAATTATTATTGTTGGCTGAGGAAAATATTATAACAATTATGTTATACTAGCCGTACCCGTGCGCTCCGCTGCACCCGTTAGAAATAAATATAAAGTAATTACATAATTAAAATAGGACATTTGATCCAGGGAACATTCGTGTTTGATAGAAGGATAAATCGTTTAATATGTTACTTAATTTAAATTGTATTTAAAATATTAAAATTCGATCATTTGGTTCAATGAAAATTCCTTTAACATGTTTCTTAATTGTTATTACCAATTATTTTTGGAAAAGCGAAAATTAACAGAAAAATGTTGGCTACAAATTTATTATTATGTTTATATTATATTATATTATGAAAAAGTGTGTTGATAACGGATGTACTCGAATTACAAAGTTTTTAATTTGTTGTGGGAGCTCTTGAATCTCAGGAGGAACAACTTTTACAACAGCGCAACTTAATCTGCTTGGCTCATTACCCAATTTTTTGCATTGCATTTATTGCATATGTATTTTATGTATTTTAACACGATTCAATTAAGCATAGTTAAAATTTGAATTATAAAATAATGGATTGCTAAGCTAACGTACTATTACTGCAAACTAAATCAATACACTCTCGTTGGTCGTTAATTCTCTGAGATAAAAATGAATATGTTCATAAACATTATTATAAGAAATACGGGAAATGAATATACAGAATAACCTATCAAGTTTTCTGTGCATAAGAAGCTATTTTAATCTTACCTGTCCTCAATTCACTCAGAAGTTACTGTAATAAGATTATAGCATTATGTCCATACAGAGAAACTACACTTTCCAATGGTGAAATAATAATTAATTATACAAATCGGTTAATTTAGCTTCCGATATTGATTCATACGAACACAGAAACATTTTCTGTAGGCTATGATTCATAGCTTTCGATTGTTGTTGACCAAGGCTCCTTATAGACGAAGTCATTTGTTTATTTCGTTACACGGCCTTAGATGGCAGTTATTTTAATTTCAAAATTCATTTATCTCATTAAATATCAATCCTATCAAAATTTTTCAAAGAATAAAACGTATCGGAAATGATTTTGTAAGAAATGTTTGTTATGTAACATTTTTAATAAAAATCAATAATAAGCGAGATATTTCGATTTATTTAATTCAGGCCCCCTTATAACCCCCCTTTTAAATAAAGTATTTTGAATGCCATATAGCCTATAATCTAACGTACAACGAACTTAATTTATATTCCAATTTTCATCGAAATCCGTTCAGCCATTATCGCGTGAAAAGGTAACAAACATACAGACAGACATACAAACAAACATTTCAAAAAAGCGATTTTCGGTTTCAGGGTGGTTAATTATATATGTTAGGACCAATTATTTTTGGAAAATCGAAAATTACCAGAAAAATTTCGGCTACAGATTTATTATTAGTATAGATAAATAATATACATTAAATATTATAAAGATGAATAGACATGGTGATTGATAATGTTCAATTACAGTCTACTATATACAGTCACGAAGCTTGGGGTGATTTTTTGCCAACGAGTTGCATTTCTCGCGATAGTTGCTAGCCGCTTGGAGCGCTGTGAGTACTAGGAACAATAGACTGTGTCACTGCCATCGTGATCTAATACAGGCCATGTGACTCGCTTAACCCGATCACGAAGGGCGGCGTTTCAACCATATAAATTAATTGGAATGCATAAAGAGTAACATATATTTCTCTAAAATGTAGTGTAATTGCATTAATAAAATTTAAAACAATGATTAGGGGACACTTCAGACATAATATCCTGCGAGTTAATGTGTAATATTATTTTTGGTGTGGAAATTACGTCGTTCGTGTGTGTGTGTGTGTGTGTGTGTGATACCTGCCTTTATTTCGATTAAATATTGCGAAATTCTTGTACATTCATTTATGCACGATTCAATAGTTTTCAGTTGCACCGCACGAATATTTAGATATGTTGAAATTATAGGTTATGTTTACTGTACGAGTTGCCCCCTTCTGTCTAATTTTAGTGGTGTCCAATGCCCTGCCACTACATATGTATGTTATAGGTTATGTTTACTATATTTAACTTATATTCCTATATTCGCAATTATACATTATAATTAAACATAATGTCATATTGTATAACACCCATCACATTCTATTTGTCTGTATTTTAATACTACAATTGGGTACTCTATTTATCTACTACCTAAGAGACGAAGTAACACAATCGTACGTACACTAATTTCATAGGAGTGGCATAATACAATAATTTGAATAATAATATGGGACAAGGAGACGTTTGTAGTACTATAAATTGTAAGAAAAATAGGTTAGAGCTATATTTACGAAAGATCCAGGAAGTTGATTTTATAGAATATAATATATATATATGTATATATATAATGAAAATAATATATAAACCTTATGTATTTCATATTTCAATAGTGGAAGGAAGGTGCTAACTTTTTCAAAAGAACACGATATCGAAAGTACAATACATTTTATCGTCTGCTAGGGAAAGTCTCTGTGATGAGGCGATAGTAGCGATCCTGGTGGTGAGCAACTATCTATGGATGCATATTTCAACTGTTTACGTTTGCATATTTAGTAAGTATTAAGCTTCGTCACTGTATATAGTAGACTGTGGTTCAATGAAGATTTTAAAATGGTTGCTGCAATTGTCTGAAGAGTCTTTTCAGGAACATTTAATTTTATGAGGATCTCCAATGTAAATTTGGGAATTGGTCGTCGCGCACCATAAGTCCAATGACATTCCAATCTTGAATATTATATTTATGACTGAGATCATCACAGCATGGAAGGTAAATAGCGCGTTTCTCTTCATATAAATATGATATGTATAATCTAGTAATCTCCATATTACTACACCAATACTATGCAATATTCTCAGAAACAAAGTCACCAATAAGTTTAGAAATGGAAGAATACGTGTACAATAACCTACTAGTAGTGTACTTTTTAGCCACATACAATTACATACTTACTTACTTACAAATGGCTTTTAAGGAACCCGAAGGTTCATTGCCGCCCTCACATAAGCCCGCCATCGGTCCCTATCCTGTGCAAGATTAATCCATTCTCTATCATCATATCCCAACTCCCTCAAATCCATTTTAATATTATCCTTCCATCTACGTCTCGGCCTCCCCAAAGGTCTTTTTCCCTCCGGTCTCCCAACTAACACTCTATATGCATTTCTGGATTCGCCCATACGTGCTACATGCCCTGCCCATCTCAAACGTCTGGATTTAATGTTCCTAATTATGTCAGGTGAAGAATACAATGCGTGTAGTTCTGCGTTGTGTAACTTTCTCCATCCTCCTGTAACTTCATCCCTTTTAGCCCCAAATATTTTCCTAAGAACCTTATTCTCAAAAACCCTCTATATCTGTTCCTGTCTCAAAGTGAGAGTCCAAGTTTCACAACCATACAGAACAACCGGTAATATAACTGCTTTATAAATTCTAACTTTCAAATTTTTTGACAGAAGACTAGATGACAAAAGCTTCTCAACCGAATAATAATAGGCATTTCCCATATTTATTCTGTGTTTAATTTCCTCCAGAGTGTCATTTATATTTGTTACTGTTGCTCCAAGATATTTGAATTTTTCCACCCCTTCGAAGGATAAATCTCCAATTTTTATATTTCCATTTCGTACAATATTCTGGTCACGAGACATAATCATATACTTTGTCTTTTCGGGATTTACTTCCAAACCGATCGCTTTACTTGCTTCAAGTAAAATTTCCGTGTTTTCCTTAATTGTTTGTGGATTTTCTCCTAACATATTCACGTCATCCGCATAGACAAGAAGCTGATGTAACCCGTTCAATTCCAAACCCTGCCTGTTATCCTGAACTGTCCTAATGGCATATTCTAAAGCGAAGTTAAAAAGTAAAGGTGATAGTGCATCTCCCTGCTTTAGCCCGCAGTGAATTGGAAAAGCATCAGATAGAAACTGACCTATACGGACTCTGCTGTATGTTTCACTGAGACACATTTTAATTAATCGAACTAGTTTCTTGGGAATACCAAATTCAATAAGAATATAATATAATACTTCCCTCTTAACCGAGTCATATGCCTTTTTGAAATCTATGAATAACTGATGTACTGTACCCTTATACTTCCATTTTTTCCTCCATTACCTGTCGAATACAAAAAATCTGATCAATAGTCGATCTATTACGCCTAAAACCGCACTGATGATCCCCAATAATTTCATCTACTAATGGAGCTAATCTTCTCAAAAGAATATTGGACAAAATTTTGTACGACGTCAACAAAAGTTATATTCCTCGAAATTTACCACAGTTGGTTTTGTCCCCCTTCTTAAAAATAGGTACATAGCTACATACAGTTACTCTTTTTAATTATTATTGGAAACCAATATCGTGCCTCCCATCTGTCTTGAAGAACTGAGTATCTTGCCCCATTTTCGCGAGTACTTTTTTGTGAGAATTTCTAGGTCTATCCAATTCACTCTTTGCTCTTAATGTATAGCTACATGTCTACAGAATAAGTGTTACCAAATTCGATCCATTAATCGTTGTTCTAGTGTCGATTAGTAGTTCCGTCTCTCACTCGATGACTTCTGCCTGAGAGAAAAATATTTCGGTCTCGGGTTGGTTCTTTAAGATTTATGCTGGGTAAAATAGCTTTGGCAACAACTGGATAATACCCACGGCAGAGCAATGTCGGTAGTCGACGTCACTCGCTGGCCACTAGTCACCAGGCCGTACCGAGCCGCGTCAAAGAGAAGACAATCGAAATGGTGGTAGTGAAATTCGCGACTATATTCTTAAATAAATCACTCTGTTAGTCAAGAGCAAGATTTATGCACTACAACGACGATGTTTTGAATGCACTAAAATAAAATGCTTATGTAGTAAGATCTTAAAGTAGGTTATGATAACGAAATAAAGAGGAAAAAGGTGGTGGTTCGCGAAATATTTAAATAACGGAAAGTAAATTTCCGGTTAATGTTCACCAAAGTATTAAGTACATAATTATGACCGTGTTGCAGTTTTATTTGTGGCCTAGAGAAAATACCCAACCTTTTACTGAAAAAGAAAAAAACTTTTGTGCGAGATCGTGCGTATTTGCCTGTTTTCCGCACAGAACCAATACGCGGTAAGTGTGAAATACCACATTCAGTATTCCCAACGTAACACACATAACAATTTCCCTCTTCTTACCGCTTAAGCGCGACATTCATTTTACTGCTTTAGGCTTTTAACATATTATTTTTAGAGACGTTTAACATAGTAATAATTATAAATTGGAAACTTACCACTGCAATGTCACCTAAATTGCAATGTTAATTATTGTTTTTAAATATTTTAAAAAATTGAGTAAAGTCTACTACTCCACGAAAGCTATTGCATTCCTGATACAAGTAACATTAAGGAAGCCGTGAAAAAATCAACAAGACTCCAGATGCCGATGTTATTACTGCAATATGTTATATAAATAATATTGTTAAAATATTAAAATGAAAAATAAATCATTACATAACCTTACCGTTTGTTTTAAGTTCGCATTTATAGACTGGGGGAAAAAAAAAAGACAAACGTATATCACGGCCTGCTGGAGTATAGATATTTTTGTTTTCTAAAGTTGCCGTCATTAAACAGAAACCAAGATGGAGATTTCATTGCAACTAATTAGAAATTCGTCTTTCAGGTATGTAATAAACGATCTTCGCACAAAATAATGTACGATACACGAGCGGTATGTTTGTTTTCATGATCTCGGAAATTAAAAAAAGCTCAACTACGTTTCGCTTTTTCAATCTTTTCCTCGAACATGGAAACGTCAACATACCGCTCTTGTAACGTATATTACTATTAGGGGCCATGAAATTATTCACCGCTTTAATTATATTACCGTCTATCAATATTACGAAACAAAAACTGCCATAAAGGCCATTACCGACTAGAAACATCGATACCGAAGAGATAAATCCATTTGGCCGTGATGAAACAAAAGAAACTGCGAGAGAGATTTTAATTCGAGATAAAATGGACACACATTTTGATGACCATAGTGTCAGTAACTGGAGATCGCTTGTAAGATCTGTTTTAACCTTCAATGTAGAAATGTCGTCCAAGCAAATTGGTAGTCCAGGGAAAAATCATTGCAATAGATAAGAGTAACAGTGGTGCTATCTCTCAGTAATGTTCAGAACGAAGGAGGTAGAGAGAAAAAGAAACAAATTTCTCCTTCTAACGACACCACAGACCAAAATCATGTTGGCAATATTGGATTACTTCGATTTCTCATGTCCATTTTAATTCCATTACTACTCAACAATTTTCTTTTTATGTCATGCCTGGACTCGCGTTACGGAATGAACTCTGGTTCGAGTAGTCACGGGGGATGAAATTTTGTCATGAATTTTCGACTAGTGTATGGGGCCCGTACCCACCCAGCATTGTGATGAAGCGAAATTCGATTCTGCGAACCAGTTATAACGGCCAGCAAAATAAGCGATACCCCTATACTGGTTGCATGATCTTTCACCTCTGCTGAGGCGTTTGAAAGGCCAGTAGTCGGCTGGTCAATCTTGATCCTCTATGGATTTTTGAGCTCAAGATCAAATTTTGCTGTTATCATACAGGGCGGAAAAGAAGCCATGCACAAAAATTTAAGACGTGATTCTACATGTTGAATATAACAAAACTTTTATTACACATTTCCTTTGATGAAGCACCGTTAAGCAGGAAAAAAAATAGTCTTTACCCAATGTTTGCAGCGCTCTATTTCGGTAATGGCACGAAAGTAATGGCTGATTGCTATACAAGCAGATAGCTAAAAATAGGGGATCCAGGGAATAACGACCGTTCGCGCATACCCGCCGCGCAGCTGACTCCCCTTCCTTGTTTGAAGGTCAACTGGCTTCCTTAACATGTGTTCTCATAATGTTGTGAGTACTGGTTGCAACAAGTCGCCATTGTGCATTTGTGTTACTTCAAAATGAACGACGTGATTGATAATCCCGCCGACTGTGAGGTGAGGAGTGTGATTCGATTTTTGAATGCCCGACATTTGAAACCTGCAGACATTTACCGGCAATTGAAAGAAGTGTATGGTGATACTGTAATAAATGAAAGAAATGTGAGAAAATGGTGCGAAATGTTCAACAATGGGCGAACAAATGTCCACGATGAAACTCGACCCGGACGCCCATCACTCATCACAGAAGACCTGAAGACTAAAGTGAACGACAGAATCTTGCAAGACAGGCGCACATCACTCGACGAATAGCATATTGCCTTTCCTGACATTTCTCGTTCTTTACTTGGTGAAATTGTGTCGCAACATCTTGGCTACCACAAAATCTGTGCACGATGGGTTCCACGGCAACTGAGTGACCAACACAATACTCTGAGAATGGCCTCAGCATTGACATTCTTGATACGATATCACACAGATGGAGACGCCTTTCTTGATCAAATTGTGACTGGTGATGAGACCTGGGTGTCTCACAACACCCCAGAGACCAAGCGCCAATCACGTCAGTGGCATCATCCCTCATCACCCAAGAAACCGAGAAAATTCAAACAGACTCTCTTAACACAAAAAGTCATGGCTACTGTCTTTTGGGATCGCAAAGGTGTTCTTTTGCTGGATTTCATGCCAAAAGGCACTACGATCAATGCAAATCGTTATTGTGAGACTTTACGAAAACTACGGCGAGCCATCCAAAACAAGAGGCGAGGAATGCTTTCGAGAGGAGTTGTGCTTCTTCACGACAACGCCCGCCCGCACACTGCTGCTTCAACTCGAGAATTGCTGGATCAATTCGGTTGGGAAATCTTTGATCATCCGCCCATAGTCCAGACCTTGCTCCTAGCGATTTTCACCTTTTCACTAAGCTGAAAGACTTTGTGGGTGGTACGCAATTTGGAAGTGATGAAGAGTTGAAGAAGACAGTGAACACCTGACTTAATGAACTGGCGGCAGAGGAGTATAACACGGGAATACTAAAGCTAGTGAACAGATACGACAAATGTTTAAATGTAGGTGGTGATTATGTAGAGAAGTAAAGGAAGCTTCAGTTATGTAACAGACTTTGCTTTTTCAAATAAATATATATTTTTTAATTATTACAACAAAACGGTCGTTATTTCCTGGATCCCCCTCGTAATCAGAATAGTAAGTGTCTTCGTAGAGCAGCCGTGGCGAAAATGTAATCGTGCGCCGAGCCACTGTGTAACCTGCAACGTGCATAGCACCTATGGAGAGAGGCGGACACCCGAAGGGGAAGTGAAGCAAATGTCTGACTTATTAAAGGATTTTCATTTTCCTTACGTCAAGCACTTAAATATAATTTTATACAGTACAAGGCTACAAACTAATGTTTAGTACGTGTAACGAAGAAAGAAATGAACAATATCACAACCTAAAGTTAACTGTCTTCAGAATGTCTCTGCGACAGAGTTTCAAAATCAGGAATTATGTCACTTACTGCCAGTCGTAGTTGATCACGAAGGTATTTGTCTGCCAGTCGTGATCTAAATTTGGTTTTTACTGTTTTCATTGTTGAAAATAATTTTTTACAAACGTAATTTGTAGCCAACATGGCTTCAACGGAGCAAGCGAAAGAACGAAGCTTCGGATATTTATTTTTTGGAAAAGATTTGAAAGTTCTACATTCGTCAAGTCCTTACGTCTAGCTTTCATTTAACATCACATTGTAAATCAGTGAGTGCGAATTGAAAGGCTAACAGCATCTGCTGAAAAAGGGTCGACGGAAAGAGATGATGATGATGATGATGATGATTATTATTATTATATTTAACCTTTTAATGTTTCATGAGTAACATGTAGTATAATGCCGTTTTATGTTATAGAACCGTTTACCTCGTGATACTCGTGAACAAATCATACATTTAATATTCTCATCATATTGGCAGCAAAAAAAATGCGTCCTCTCATCCTACTATAATCTTTCATTTTTGTAGAGGTACATGGTTTCGAGAGAGATATATGCCACTCGCAGGTCAGAGACAAATATAATTGGAACGGAGTTTGACTCCAGTGAGTGAGAGGGTGGGGGTTGGAGAAGGTTAGAAGCAAGAGAAATGCACAGCTATCATTGCGAGCCACAATGTGCTCGTGAGTTGCATTTTCGCCACGGCTGTCGTAGAACATTAAGGGTTTTCATAGCCTGAATCCAACTTTATTCTTGGTATACCCAGGTTGTGACGTTCTCATGGTAGTGTCGCTAGGAGTAACATACTCAAAATATCTTTAAATTATTGGATAAGGTGTGTTAAAACTCTACGCTGTCGTTCTTTAAAGACTTTTTTATGTCCGCTAGTTATTCCGAGAAAAACAAAACAAATTAATCTCAAGGACTTCAGATAACGTACGCATTAAGAAATAATATCGGGTCTAAGAAGAGCAAATGACTCAATAAAACACTATCGAATGATAAACGCGACTGTAGGAAACCTTGGAAAACCGAGTGAAAATAAATAACAAAATTATTACACGAAGACATTCACATGGACGCTAATACACACCACTGATTCCGCCTGCGAAACCATTGAATCCCTCCCACATATCTGGGCTAATATTTAGGCTGCCTGAACAGAAATGAACGCCTTAAATCAGACACCCTGTACAATATATTGCTGTTGTAAGAAATTATTATTATTATTATTATTATTATTATTATTATTATTATTATCATTATTATTATTTATGGCTTTTAAGGAACTCGGAGGTTCATTGCCGCCCTCATATAAGCCCGCCATCGATCCCTATCCTGACCAAGATTAATCTATTCTCTATCATCATATCCCACCTCCTTCAAATCTATTTTAATATTATCCTCCCATCTACGGCTCGGTCACCACAAAGGCCTTTTTTCCTTCCGGCCTCCCACACTATATGAATTTCTGGATTCTCCCATATGTGCTACATGTCCTGCCCATCGCAAATATCTGGATTTAATGTTCCTAATTATGTCAGTTGAAGAATACATTGCGTGCAGTTCTGCGTTGTGTAACTTTCTCCATTTTCCTCTCACTTCATCCCTCTTAGCCCCAAATATTTTCCTAAGAACCTTGTTCTTAAACACCCTTAATCTCTGTTCCTCTCTCAAATTGAGAGTCCAAGTTTCACAACCATACAGAGCAACCGGTAATATAACTGTTTCATAAATTCTAACTTTAAGATTTTTTGACAGCAGACTAGATGATAAAAGCTTCTCAACCGAATAATAACAGGAATTTCCCATATTTATTCTGCGATTAATTTCCTTCCTAGTGTCATTTATATTTGTTACTGTTGAATTTCTTTCACCTCTTCGAAGGATAAATCTCCAGTTTTTATATTTCCATTTCGTACCATATTCTGGTCACGAGACATAATCATATATTTCGTCTTTGGGGATTATTATTATTATTATTATTATTATTATTATTGGTATTATTGTTTTATTATTATTACTATTTTATTATTATTATTACTGTTTTACTATTATTACCTTTTTACTATTATTATTATTACCATCATCAAATTCATCATCATCATCATCATCATCGTCATTATATTACTATAATTACGACTGACATCAACGGTACATGTTCAAAGACTTTTTTTATTATTATGAAAGTATCTGGGGGAAGGAAGGATGTCATACGTTGAGTGCTCGGGTTTTAAGACCGTTGACCTGTAAATAAACCTCGCTTATATTATGTTTTACTAAGTAAATCCCGGAAGGTCTGTCACAGACAGATACACAGGCTTGCATGTGGAAGGATTATGAAGAAAAATCGTCGTGTTTGGCAAGACTCGCTTAGTGCTTTTTCCAGTTCATGTTACCCCTTGAATATTATTATGCGAGTCACAATTTCAGGTCTCTTGCACATCACTTTACCACCAAGTCTTCCATTTCGTATTACAAAATTCACAAACCTATTCCACTGTTAACGTTTAAGTCCGCCTATTACGGATTGTAATATTAAATATATTACTGTAGAAATCTTCGACTGCGCTACTGTGTATATTCTGCATCTTGGCGATATCAGAACATGATAACTACAGGGACATCATTTTATTTTTAATTCAATTTTTATTGTACCTTAGTTTTTTAATGTACTTCACTCCCACCGTCTCTACTAGTAAACTTCCAACCGTTCTTCACACAGAACCACAAGCGTATACAGTCAAAGTCGCCTTAAGGTCATAGTAAACACAAACAGTACTGAGTGAGTATAGTATGTTTCAGAAATATGTTCGCGTTTTCCAGTGACGAAAGAGCTTTCAATATTGAATCATAATTTTGCACAAGTATTGTCGTCCGTTTGCCTACATCGCATCCTGGTTTCCCCCACCCGCTTCTGCTGGCCTTCTGTAGAGGCTAGTGGTTGGGCCGTGTTAGCTCTTTTCTGAAAACATTAATTTCTGTTAGGAATTGGACGTCTACGTAATATTTATAAAACTGTTTAAAATAACTTATATAAAAGGGCCTCGTTAATTAATTGTCACATGATTTCCCTCCTTTCCACAACCCTGGACAAAACATTTGGACGGACAGTAGGTAGCATGTCTGAGTAATTTTATCTTTTCTGATCGGGCAGAAGTGAAGATTAAATTTACAGTACGTAAGGTACTCTTTTATGTAGTAGGTACAGAATTATTTCAACATGACTTACTAGTACGAAGGACGAAACTGGTAATTGGAATTAGGTACAATAGTCTATAGTGCAATAATATGCACAAAAGAACTGAAGCCTGTATCGAAATGAACGGCCACCATTTCAAAAATGTGTTTAAATATCCATATTATGATTATTCTTCAATTTAACTTAATTTTCTTTATTGTACGCTAATGTGCTGTAAACAGTATAATATACACTGCATAATAAATACGTTCGCATGGATAACTCAGCTCGTGTGTAAAAACACTCATTGTTAATACTGTACTGTATTTTGATTAAACAAAAACCTAATGAAAATGATCAAACTCAAAATCGCGATATTTCCTAGTTAACGTAAATGGATTAACTACTTTTCGTACCTCCTGTACCTAATAAAGTGACTTGTTTGCATTTTACGCCAGTATCATCGAACTCCAGTCGTGGAAGGAGGTACCAAACGGTGTTTCCATTTAATCCAAAGGTATAGCCAGGTTAATATTAGAAATGTTAGTAAAAATAAAATGATGTCCCTGTATTTATGGGCTGTAGAGTCTGCGTTGGGGTATATATTCTCGGGATACACCCATTTCCCCTGCAACTTCTTCATTGTACTGTTCAGTGAACAAATACTGGAAGTTATTAACCTTTACTATAGCATAGCTTTTGTTCAAAACAAATTAAAAAGTGAAAAGAATAGTTATTTCTTTCACTTGAAAATCTTGTCTAATTGTGCAAAAGAAACAGTTTCTCATATTACAGAAAATATTTACTTTAGTTATTTTCTAAAAGCATTACGGGTTGTTTCTTAGCTTGTGGGACCCTCTTCATCGGTAGACAGACACAAAAACAATACAAAAAGTCCTTGTAAGCATATGTCCCATTTGATATTGCTTTCAAGTTATAGTCATGCTTGTACAGCTGTCCAAAAAAAAAAAAAAAGTGGCCGCACTCGTGAACAGCGAATATTTTCAAAGTCCACTTCGGGTCGCGGCGATGTTACACGATGCATGTGCTTGTACAAGCAGTTCCGGAACTATGAAAGTGTTCCATATCTGCTCCTCGCAGACCAGCGGTAGAGTGCTTGTTTAATGATTCAAAGGTACTGGGTTCGCGCCTTCTTCAAGTTTTCATTTTATTTTTTAATCGTTCTTTAGCGATGTAAATGATATTCAAATTATCATTTATATCCAGCTATCGTTCTTGATGGATATCACGTTATTTATATTTTGTTATCGTTCTTTAGAAATATGAATAAAATTCAAGTCATCATTTGTATTCTGTTATCGTTTTATAACGATATGAATAATAATAATTATTACTATTGTAGCTACAGTATCTCCAATGGGGTTTAGCCCTATTTTACATATGTATGTTAGGGCTATAGTTTTATATACAAAAAAGATAAGCATAAAGAGAAAAGGAAAAGAAAATTAAATTAGCTTACGCGATGTAAACAAACAAACAATCCGTAAATTAGGCATTGCGATTGCAAAACTAATATCAGTTATCAATTTGAAACATACAAAAACATTAACAACACACATACGTAACACTTCTATAACACAAATATGCAGCTTTCCGTACCATACATAATAAATTAATACACAATAGTCACACAAACACAATCAAACTATAATTACGACATTGCGACGACATCAAGCATCCCATAACTGACTCACATACATAACAAATCAAGCATCCGTTGCAACACATACACTTCAACATAGTAACCACACTTTTAAAAGTTACAAATTTGGCTCCAAGAAGAATAAATAGGACACTGTTACTAATTACTATTCTTCTACAATTTCTTAAATACATCTGTAATAAATCTGTGAAATTCCGATATGAATAATATTCACGTTTTTTATATTGTTATCGTTCTTTAGCGATATAAATAATATTCAATTTATCATTTATATTGTTTTCCTTCATTAGCATTATAAAATAATATTCAAGTTATTTATATTGTTATTGTTCTTTCGCAATATAAATAATCTGTATTTTATGTAGGTAATTATTATAACACAAATAAACATCTTACTTTGTAAAATAGGTTATTTTATTTAGATAATTAAATACGTATTATATAATATCTTATATTAATTAAAAAAACCTATATTTATCATTTATATTGTGTTATCGTTCTTTAGTGATACTGTATAAATAATATTCAAGTTGTTTACATTGTAATCGTTCTTTAGCGATATAAATAACATAAATTTAATATTAGGTTTCGAAAAATCCAGTTGCATAATACTGCTATTGGTTTTTCTTTTTGTATTATTACATACAATTGAACCACAATAAAATGAAAAGGAGTAACGAGGAATTGAACCTGAGACGCTGACATCTAAATTCCGACGTTCGTCCGCTGAGCTACGAGGGCAAAAGTGTGGCAACATTTTCGGAAAAATTGGCCCAATCACACTCTAAGATTTTCTGATGATTCGTAGAAGCTAGTCCAGGATGCGGGGGGCAAAGGCTAATTGAGATTTCCCGATCTCTGATAGGGTCAAACATCCTGATAGAATTAATATTTAACCCTTGCCGTGACTTTCGGTGAAGTCCGGAGGGCCCAATTAGTCAAATCCACTCTCCTCATCTCCACGCTTGGGCCCCCTGGAATTTAATAAGATGCGAAAGAGATAGTGGTGTGCGGAAAGCAACGGGATGTTACCGCATTTAGGCCTATCCTTCCCAAGAAAAACTGCAAACATGAACAAAGGAAGCTTTAAATAGAAGAAGAAGGATTTTCTGCGGACTTCTGGAAAAAGAACTAAGGAAGAGACTAGTGAAGTGCTTTGTGTGGAGTGTGGCATTGTATGGGGAAAGAACATGGACATTACGACGAAATGAAGAGAAACGAATTGAAGCATTTGAAATAAATGTGGATGTGGAGAAGAATGATGCGTGTGAAATGGACAGACAGAATAAGAAATAAAATTGTGTTTGAAAAAGTGAGTGAAGAAAGAGTGATGCTGAAACTGATTAGAAAGAGAAAATGGAATTGGTTGGGTCTCTGGTTGAAAAGAATAATAGACGACATTAGGATATGTGGATCATATGCGGAGACTAAGAGGAAGGCAGAAAATAGGAAAGATTGGAGATTGCTGGGTTTGCAATGAAAGACCTGCCCATGGACAGAACACTTATGTATGTATGTTCAGAATGCCTGGAATATCGTGTCTAAAAACAGTCGCTATTTCCAAAGACTAGTCAATTCCATGCCCACTCGACTGCAAGATGATCGAGATAAGAGGAAGATAGACTAAATATTGAATTGTGGCTTTTTGTTTTGTTTTTTGAACGCTTAATTGTTTGAATGTTTTAAGGCCGACGCCAGTAAATTTGTTTTGTTTATGCCACGAAAGATATTTTTATTGAGAATAAAATCTTTTTTCTTTCCATTTGCAGCCACAATATCATAATGATAAAGTCATGGCATAATATATTAATGAACCGGATGTTAATTACTAAAATAATCGTAAAAGAGAAAGGAGCCATTATGTATAGTTTGTCTCTCTCAAAAACAGAACAAAAAAGAACATAAAAAGCACGTGGTTGTAGTCGAACGCAGGACCTCATGAATAAGAGGCCTGAACGCTACCATTATGCTATCGATAACACACAGAATACTTCAATTATAACTGTAGATATCAGGCAACGCGGTCCAACAACATGTAACATCGCCTGTCTCCGAATTGTAGCGAAGATACCCGAAGGACACTTTGTTTCAGGAGAGCGGCCACTTTTTCTTTTGACAGCTGTACATACTCGTAAGTAATGTGAAGTTGTTTACCGTTATAATAAATGCTCAAAACGGCCATCTTCAGCCTGAATTAAATCCTGCAGTCGTCGTTTCTTAGACTTACATATTCTTTCAAAAACATAATTTGTTTATCGGATAAGTTAACAACTGTCTTGGATACGTTGACGAAATATTTCTATGTTGAGAATGGATTGTGCATAAACAATTGGTTCCAAGCAGCCCCACAACTATAAGTCCAATAAATTTAGATCTGGAGAACGCGCAGGCCAGGCGGAAAAGTAGTAAACAGGCCGATAGTGCGGATGTACAGTTCAGTTGGCTTTAACTCTGCAACGAGAACAAGAGCCAAATATACATATGAAACTTTTTCAACATTTTTGTGTCTCATACCCATCGGTGAAGTGAGTTCCATATGTTGCGAAACATCCCATATATAACCCATATACAAGATGATTCACCAGGATTTACCGTCCCTTACGGAGCTTATTTCTGAATACATTTTGAGAAAAAAATGCCATATAAACATAGTTCCTATTCCCAATATTTTCAGAGTAATTAATTTAAAGTTGTTTGTAAAATGCGTTTTTTCTTTAGTTTGAAGGTAAAAGAATAATACAAATAGAGAATGAACCATTCAGAAGTATCATTTCTTTAAGTGGCAAGTATTATGAAGCTAAAAATGTGCTGTGAACTCCTTAGTTGCTTCGCATAAACATCTTTTTCTATTTTCAACTAGAAAATTGCATTATTATTACGCACTTATCAAAACAATTATTATTAATCACACCACTTCCACCTACTTAATTATTTGAAGTTCAATTTTCCATCCTAATTTACTGTCTTGGAGAGTTTACAACACATTTTAAAAAATGTCGCCGTCCGCTTGAGTACACTTGGCCGCACGCTTGTGAACGGCACTCGTCGCTCTGCGTAACTGCATACGGCTATCTTTGATTTCCGTAGCGCTCGCGCTGGCTGCTGACTGCACGCTGACCAAGATCACGCGTTCACAGCAATGCGTTCCAATAACGAAACGTAACTCTGTAAATATTGAGAATAGGACCCATGTTTATATGACATTTTTGCTCAGAATGTCTTCGGAAATAAGCTCCGTAAAGGACGGTAAATCCTCGTGAATCATCCCGTATAGAATTTATTCTTAAATATTGAATTCCATAGTGTTAAATTATTAAAATTATTCTTTAAAAATATACTGCTTGCAAAATTTAGCTCTCGCAGTAAAATTCAAAAGTTTATTTCAAATTCTATCATTACGCAACGAAATATATAAGAAAGGCGAATAGGCTGAAGATTTTACGGAGATAGTGTTGCTTCCAATACTGAAGAAAAATAATGCCAAGAAATGTAACAAGTTCAGGACTATCAGCCTAATATCAAAATCGGCGAAGATTCCTCTGCGAATACTGAATCGACGTTTATATCCTAAGATGTAAGGACAGTTGTAAGAAAAGCAGTTTGGCTTCATGAAGAGAAAAGATACGAGAGATGCAACTGGACTGCAACGAACAGTAGGCGAAAGATACCTAGAGAAGAACAAAGAAGTGTATATAGTATTTGTGGACTTAGAAAACGCTTTTCACAGACTGGATTGGAATAAACTTATGGGAATCCCGAAGGAAATAGGTATGGATTAGAAAGAGAAGAGGCTGTTCAGTAATCTTTACATGAAACAACGAGTGAAAAGTAAGGTTAGGATTAGAAATTTGAGAAAGAAGTGAAATAGGGAGATGAGTACGTCTAGGATGTTCTTTATCACCTACCCTGTTTAACATCTACTTCGAGGACTTAATGAAGAACTGTTTTCAGAACTTGGGTGGAGTGATAGTAGGAGGAAGAAGATTAAAATGTATCAGATTTGTTGTTGATGTGGCGTTCTTAGCAGAAGAGGAGACGATACTAAGGGATATGCTACTGGAGCTAAATGATAGCTGTGAGCACTATGGGACGAAGATAAATGCAAATAAGACGAAGACGATGTTTGTCGGAAGAATTCTAAATAAAGCAGTAGAACAAGTGGACAGCTTCAAGTACTTGGTGTGTACAATAAGCAGTAACATGAGCTGCGGCAAGCAAATCAAAAAGAGGATAGCAATGGTAAAAGAAGCTTTTAATAGAAAAAGGAGCACCTTCTGCGGACCTTTCGAAAAAGAAGTAAGGAAGAGACTAGTGAAGTGCTCTGTGTGGAGTGTGGCATTGTATGGGGAAGAAACATGAACATTACGACGAAGTGAAAAGAAGCGAATAGAAACATTTGAAATGTGGATATGGAAATGGATGGAAGGTGTGAAGTGAACAGACGGAATAAGAAATGAAGCTGTGTTGGAAAGAGTGGGTGAAGAAAAAATGATGCTGAAACTAATCAGGGGGAGGAAAAGGAATTGGTTGGGTCACTGGCTGGGGAGAAACGGCACAATGAAGGATGCAGTGGAAGGAATGGTGAATGGGAGAAGAGTTCGGGGCAGAAGAAGATATCAGATGATAGACGACATTAAGATATATGGCTCATATGCGGAGACAAAGAGGAAGGCAGAAAATAGGAAAGATTCGATAAAGGTGCGTTTGCAGTTGAAGACTTGTACAGAACATTATGAATGAATGAATGAATGAATGATTACGCATAATTCCCGGATAAACTAATTGGTAAATATTGAATATGAACAAAATATAATATGTCCAGTAGTTGCGATAAATTCATGTGAACAAAGAGAGAAACTCACTCACTCACTCACTCACTTACTTACTTACTTACTTACTCACTTACAGGCTTTTAAGGAACCCGGACGTTATTTGTCGCCCTCACATAAGACCACCATCGGTCCCTATCCTGCGCAAGATTAATCCAGTCTCTACCATCATATCCCACCTCACTCAAATCCATTTTAATATTATCCTCCCATCTACGTCTCGGCCTCCCCAAAGGTCTTTTGCCCTCCGGCCACCCAACTAACACTCTATATGCATTTCTGGATTCGCCCATACGTGCTACATGTCCTGCCCACCTCAAACGTCTGGATTTAATGTTTCTAATTATGTCAGGTGAATAATACAATGCGTGCAGTTCTGCGTTGTGTAAATTTCTCCTTTCTCCTGTAACTTCATCCATCTTAGCCCCAAATATTTTCCTAACAACCTTATTCTCAAACACCCTTAATCTCTGTTCCTCTCTCAAAGTGAGAGTCCAAGTTTCACAGCCATACAGGACAACCGGTAATATAACTGTTTTATAAATTCTAACTTTCAGATTTTTTGACAGCAGACTAGGTGACAAAAGCTTCTCAACCGGATAATAACAGGCATTTCCCATATTTATTCTGCGTTTAATTTCCTCCCGAGTGTCATTCATTTTTGTTACTGTTGCTCCAAGATATTTGAATTTTTCCACCTCGTCGAAGGATAAATCTCCAATTTTTATAGTTCCATTTCGTACAATATTCTGGTCACGAGACATAATCATATACTTAGTTTTTTCAGGATTTACTTCTAACCCTATCGCTTTACTTGCTTCAAGTAGAATTTCCGCGTTTTCCCTAATCGTTCGTGGATTTTCTCCTAACATATTGGCGTTATGTCCGAAACTACTTTTCGATACAATATTGCTGAAAACGTATAAATTCTATGGGAAGATATGAAAATATTGTCTTACAGAATCATAAGGCTTATTCTTTACATTTCGTATAACAAGGAAATAGAATACATCTGTGTTATGAGGTCCAGGAAACGAGAGCGTGTTCTTTTCAATTCAGAAACGACTGTACTCGACATTATTGAATTATTCTCTTTGTTAGTTTCTCTTGCCACCGCATCACCACTTATCGTGTTCACAAAATGAGATAATTCTCGCATAATTCAATAAAGAATGTTTCACTTAGACCGCATATACATTTAACGTTCAGTTCAAATTTGATGACGTTTTTGTATTTGTATACCGGTACATTAATGTATCGTGATATGTAATGAATGTTGCACTGCATTAACACCTATAATTTTAAAATTGGCTGTATAATGTGTATTTAAAATAACTAACATTGTTTTGTATATAAATTCATTAGGAATAGATCAACGTTTTGTTCACAACTCCGTTATATGGACAAAGATATAGCAAAGACAACGTTATTTATGTTTTAATGAGTGTTATTCACCGAAAGTGTATTATTATTATTATTACTTACTTACAAATGGCTTTTAAGGAACCCGGAGGTTCATTGCCGCCCTCACATAAGCCCGCCATCGGTCCCTATCCTGTGCAAGATTAAGCCAGTCTCTATCATCACACCCCACCTCCCTCAAATCCATTTTAATATTATCCTCCCATCTACGTCTCGGCCTCCCAAAACGTCTTTTTCCCCTCCGGTCTCCCAACTAACACTCTATATGCATTTCTGGATTCGCCCATACGTGCTACATGCCCTGCCCACCTCAAACGTCTGGATTTTAAGTTCCTAATTATGTTAGGTGAAGAATACAATGCGTGCAGTTCTGTGTTGTGTAACTTTCTCCATTCTCCTGTAACTTCATCCTGCTTAGCCCCAAATATTTTCCTAAGCACCTTATTCTCAAACACTCTTAACCTATGTTCCTCTCTCAGAGTGAGAGTCTAAGTTTCACAACCATACAGAAGAACCGGTAATATAACTGTTTTATAAATTCTAACTTTCAGATTTTTAGACGGCAGACTGGATGATAAGAGCTTCTCAGCCGAATAATAACACGCATTTCTCATATTTATTCTGCGTTTAATTTCCTCCCGAGTGTCATTTATATTTGTTACTGTTTCTCCAAGATATTTGAATTTTTCCACCTCTTCGAAGGATAAATTTCCAATTTTTATATTTCCATTTCGTACAATATTCTGGTCACGAGACATAATCATATACTTTGTCTTTTCGGGATTTACTTCCAAAAACCGATCGCTTTACTTGCTTCAAGTAAAATTTCCGTGTTTTCCCTAATCGTTTGTGGATTTTCTCCTAACATATTCACGTCATCCGCATAGACAAGAAGGTGATGTAACCCGTTCAATTCCAAACCCTGCCTGTTATCCTGAACTTTCCTAATGGCATATTCTAGAGCGAAGTTAAAAAGTAAATGTGATAGTGCATCTCCCTTCTTTAGCCCGCAGTGAATTGGAAAAGCATCAGATAGAAACTGACCTATACGGACTCTGCTGTATGTTTATTATTATTATTATTATTATTATTATTATTATTATTATTATTATTAACCCAAATATAAGAAGAATTTACGAATTATATAACCACAATATTATCAAAATTACTATTTTTCCCCCATTTACTTTTATTTAAAAATAAAGAAATTAAAAGGCAAATACAATTTTAACAGCTGTCAAAAATTCCAATTAATGTGTTCACACTTTTTTTTCATTACATGATTTTTCTTATTCTGTAAGCAGCTTCATCATACAAATCCGAGGCGTTTTGTTTTATTCTTAGAGAAAGAGAGCTATAAACACAAATCAGTGACTGTGGTCGTTAGAGTATTGAATGCGATGATATATAAGATCACCTAAACATTTGTTGTATTTTTTTTTTTTTTTTTTTTTTTTTAAGAAAGTTCAATGTCTAAGTTTTAAGAACCATGTATTAGCTGGAGTTACACGTAACATAGACTGTTTTTCATCATACAGCATACGTTTCAGTTGACGAATTTCAGGACGTCCACTAGACAGGACATAATGCACTACACCAGTAGTGTCGATGAAGGGGAAATAGAAATGCTCAGGCTTCCCCCACCAGTACCTCCCAAGAACCGTACCTGTTCTGATCTGACGAGCTATGCTATAAGGAATAGGTTCAGTGGCGGACATTCAATGTCATGTACAAGTCGTAATAATGTTTACAAACTTTATGTGTATTTGTATTACGTGAATGTAATACAACAATATTAATACTACAGCATATCAACACAATTATTCTGTTTTCTCTGGTGGTGATTTGGAGGTCTTTGCAGCTACGAGCCGGTCAATATCGGGATTTAATTTACTAACACTTACACGCAATGTTGCAACTAGGTTAGAATCACTTATCCTCGATCTTCTGTTGTTCTTATTGTTGTTCATAACTGAGAAGAACTGCTCGCAGACATAGGTTCCTCCAAACATGGCTAACATACGAGAGACGAGATTCTTCAGATTAGGATACTCATCTCTATCAATTAGTCTCCATAATTCTATCCCTAGTTTTCCACTGCTTCGTATCCGTATATTATTCTGCATGTCAACGATCTCTAGCTGACAGTTCAGTGGAGCTTCTTCTGGTTTGACTGCAAATGGATTTTCAAATATTAACATTTCCACATTCATATCATTGATGTCATGAAACCTGGTTTCAAACTCAGAAAAAAGCATTTCCAGAATAGATTGATACTTCGTAATACAATGAACCTTTTGGTTTACTAATGATTGGAGACGTGGAAAATGATACAGTTCTGCCTTCTGCAGCTGATGCAACCATAGCTTTAGTTTACCCATAAATGGCTTAATGGCATCTGCCATATTCACGATGGAGTGATTTTTTCCTTGTAGCGCGGTATTTAACCGATTTAAATGATCACACAAATCTGTTAAGAAGGCAAGATCCATAATCCACTCGCTATCGGATATTTCGGGAATGGCAATATTGTGTTCCTTTAAGAAGGAGTCTACTTCCGAACGGATATTGTACGATGAAGCATATTACCTCTGCTTAGCCAGCGGACTTGGGAGTAGTAAGTTAAATCGTCATAATCACAACATATGTCGTGTAAATATTCTTGAAATTGACGATGTCGCAGTGAATTAGCTTTAATTAAATTAACAGCTTTTACCACTACTGACATTACGTTTGCTAAATTTGCTGATTTTGCACACAGTGCTTCTCTGTGAATAATACAGTGCATCATTTTCACAGAATTTCTAGGTATTCCTATTTCATTCAGAAATGCATAAAATTGACCCATCAATCCTCGAGAGTGACCGATCATAGAGGGTGCCCCGTCCGTTGTTAATGATACCAATTTCTCCCACGATAGCTCATACTTGCAAGCAACCATGTGCAGTGCCTCGAAAATATATTCACCTGACGTGTGTCCCTTTATGGGTACTAAATCCAGGAATTCTTCAAATACATTTAATTCATTGTCTACTCCTCTAAGAAATATAGCTAATTGTGCTGTATGCTTAATATCTGTGCACTCGTCTAAGGCTAATGCGTACCATGCAAGACCTTTTATCATAGATCTTAATTGGTCTTCTATGTCAGAGTTCATTTCTGCTATTCTGGACACTATTGCAGTTCTTCCTAGACTAAGTGTTTTAAATGAATTAATCATACTGGGGCAAACCTCCTCTGCTACGGTTACAATTAAATCTTTTGCGAATTCTCCATCTGAAAAGGGCTTGTTGTTTTCAGCTATGAGTTTCGCAACTCTATAGCTAGCACGCAGAATATTGACGGGTGAAATTCCCTGCTGGTCACTTTTTTTGCTGCTGTAGAAAGTCTCCTTTAGTTCATGGAGTTTTATTTTCCGTTGTATACCTGACAGACGAGTACCATATTCTTGGGAATGGCTACTCCTGAAATGTCGGTTGATATTGAACCTTGATAGTACATTCAAAGTTTTCGAACATATTAAACAATATGGTTTACCTTCATGAAGCACAAAAAAGAATTCTTCCTCCCACTCGACGCGAAACAGAGCACTGGACATCTTCAAGCAACGCCACAAGTTGTTATTATACCAGGTGCAATGATGCACGACGTGATTGACAGACTGCAGTCCGCGACTCCTACTTACGTCACATTTCGTGGAAGGAGTGAACGGAGGGGAAAGCACCGTCGTGCGCTAAACGGCATGACTGCACTACACCATGAATAAGCCACAACTGAGGTTCAAGGTTTTCACTTGAACCAAAATCAAAATGGAGTATTTTCCGTAGAGCATCATTTGGGTTAGTCGACATATGAAATTTACGCAGTTGATGTTTTAGCCACGTCCAGATAGTTCTAGTACCTTGACAGCCTATTAGTCTGTGTTGAATGGTATCCAGACTATTACACTTTCCACATGCTGGCGAGTCTACCATGTTGTGTTTATGTTTCTTGGATTCTGTTGGGATGACGTCATTAACCATCATGTAAGATGTTACTAACCATTATGTTGGCACGTGCGGAAAGTTTAGATTTTTCCATATAAGGGACCAGGGACGATTTGGGAATTTCTCTTGCACAGAAGGGGTACTATTGGATCAGAACATACCGAATGGAGACCGGTAAACTGTGGAGTTCGTCAAGGATGCCCCCTTTCACCACTTTTATTCAATATATACATCAACTCCATCATCAGACATTGGCGACTAACAATTCATGGAAACATCCCGCTCTTCCGAAATTGTACTCTAGATACATTATTATATGCAGACGATCAGGTTCTTTTCGATACAAATGAAGACGAGCTGCAGTACTCAATACATCACCTGAATATAATAGCACAAAATTTCAATATGAAAATTTCCCCAAACAAAACAAAAATTACGGCGTTCCAAGGTAAACAGCCAGTTAGGAGTAAAATTTGCATTGGGATCCATACGTTAGAACAGGTAAACTCATTTAAATATTTAGGTTATAATTTGACATATTTACCTGTTACTGATATATCTGAAAATATTCAACATTTGAATAGAGCCTTAAGAACCATCAACAGGTTTTCACAACCACGAAAACCCAAAAACATACCAGGTTAAAAGCATATAAAGTTCTAGCAAGACCTGTCCTCATGTATGGTAGTGAGGCCTGGACTGTCCGAAACTCAGATGTTCAACGCCTAACAACTGCGGAAATGAGATTTCAAAGGAGGACTGCCGGCTACAGCTTGCTTGACCACAAAAGAAATGAACTAATTACAAAAGAATTGAAAATTACACCTATTTATGAACATCTCAACAACTATAGACAAAAATGGCATAACCATGTCAATAGAATGGACTGTTCCAGACTCCCAAGACAAATTCTCCGCTATATACCACATGGAAGAAGATCTTTGGGACGCCCCGTGAAAAGATGGATGGAGACCGTAACAGGCCACTAAGCCTAATACCTGCAAGGACGATGATGATTATTATTATTATTACTACATACTTCCTTACTTACAAATGGCTTTTGGAGAACCCGAAGGTTCATTACCGCCTTCACATAATCCTAAGCAAGATTAATCCAGTCCCAAGCATTATATCCCAATTACGTTAAATCCAGTTTCATATTATCCTCCCATCTACGTCTTGCCCTTCCCAAACGTCTTGTCACTCAGGTCTCCTAACTAACACTTAATATAAATTTCTGGATTGACCCATACGTGCTACATGTCCTGCCCATCTCAAACGTCTGGATTTAATGTTCCTAATTATGTTAGGTGAAGAATACAATTCGTTCAGTTCTGTGTTGTGTAACTTTCTCCATTCTCCTGTAACTTCATCCCTTTTAGCCGCAAATATTTTCCGTAGGACCTTATTCACGAACAATCTTAACCCTTAAATTCGCAAAGTATCCTATAGGATACAACAAGTTAATAGGCTATATGCTGTAATTTTAATATAACAATAAAAAAATGGTAAGAAAATTAAAATATCGCAATATTAATTTATTATTTAATCTTCCTTAACTTGGTGAGGTTGCCAAAGACGAAGAATGTTAAACAGTAACATTTAAGATGACATTAAAATGACTTACAAGAAATTTGTTTAAAATAAACTACAATGTACAGTAGATAATATTTCACATATTGTACGACATATAAAATATGGACATCGCGATAGTTGTTTCCTTTACAGTCCGACACGGTTTAATAAACTCGTGTGAGAAATGAAGTTTTGCCAATTTAAGGGTTAACCTTATTTCCTCTCTCAACATGAAAGTTGAAGTTTCACTATTTTATAAATTCTAAATTTCAGATTTTTTAAAGCAGACTATATCATCGCCTGAATGCAAGAACTAGGTAACTCGAAATTTGCGTTTTTTAGTTACCTCTTTTATAGCATAGCAAAAATCGCACGAAATGTAATCCAGGATCTAGGTAACTGATCAAACGATACCAGCGACATCTATTTTCCAATATAACAAATAGCTAAAAGAAAGCGAGACATATTCCTTAGTGCAATAAATAAGTAAATAGGCAATGCCACAAACTATGAAAAATCAAGTTACCTACTTCTTGCATTCAGGCGACGATATGACAGAAACTTCTCAACTTATTATTATTATTATTATTATTATTATTATTATTATTATTATTATTATTATTATTATCATCATCATCATGTATTATTATTATTAGTATTATTATTATTATTATTATTATTATTATTATTATTATTATTGTCGAAATTGCGATAGAATATCTGAAAAATTATAAGTCTCCAAGTATCGATCAAATTCCAGCAGAATTAATACAAGAGGGTGCAACCGCATTATCTAACGAAATTTATAAGCTTGTGCTTGCTATTTGGGGAAAGGAAATTGTACCAGAACAATGGAAGGAGTCCATAATCGTACCTATCTTTAAGAAGGTGGATAAGACTAACTGTAGTAACTTTCGTGGAATATCACTTTTATTGACGTCGTACAAAATTTTTCCCAATATTCTTTTGAGAACATTAACTCCATATGTAGATGAAATTATTGGGGATCATCAATGTGGTTTTAGGCGTAATAGATCAACTATTGACCAGGATATTTTGTATTCGACAGATAATGGAGAAAAAATAGGAGTATAAGGTACAGTGCATCAGTTATTCATAAATTTCAAAAAGGCATATGACTCGGTTAAGAGAGAAGTTTTATATGATATTCTTATTGAATTTGGTATTCCCAAGAAACTAGTTCGATTAATTAAAATGTGTCTTAGTGAAACGTACAGCAGAGTTCGTATAGGTCAGTTTCTGTCAGATGCGTTTCCAATTCACTGCGGGCTAAAGCAGGGAGATGCACTATCACCTTTACTTTTTAGCTTGGCTCTAGAATATGCCATTAGGAAAGTTCAGGATAATAGACAGGGTTTGGAATTGAACGGGTTACATCTGCTGCTTGTCTATGCGGATGACGTGAATATGTTAGGAGAAAACCCACAAACGATTAGGGAAAACACGGGAATTTTACTGGAAGCAAGTAAAGAGATAGATTTGAAAGTAAAACCCGAAAAGACAAAGTATATGAGTATGTCTCGTGACGAGAATATTGTACGAAATGGAAATATAAAAATTGGAAATTTATCTTTTGAAGAGGTGGAGAAGTTCAAATATCTTGGAGCAACAGTAATAAATATAAATGATACTCGGGAGGAAATTAAACACAGAATAAATATGGGAAATGCCTGTTATTATTCGGTTGAAAAGCTTTTATCATCCAGTCTGCTGTCAAAAAATCTGAAAGTTAGAATTTATAAAACAGTTATATTACCGGTTGTTCTTTATGTCTGTGAAACTTGGACTATCACTTTGAGAGAGGAACATAGGTTAAGGGTGATTGAGAATAAGGTGCTTAGGAAAATATTTGTGGGTAAGAGGGATGAAGTTACAGGAGAATGGAGAAAGTTACACAACACAGAACTGCACGCATTGTATTCTTCACCTGACATAATTAGGAACATTAAATCCAGACGTTTGAGATGGGCAGGGCATGTAGCACGTATGGGCGAATCCAGAAATGAATATAGAATGTTAGTTGGGAGGCCGGAGGGAAAGAGACCTTTAGGGAGGCCAAGACGTAGATGGGAAGATAATATTAAAATGGATTTGAGAGAGAAGGGATATGATGATAGAGAATGGATTAATCTTGCTCAGGATAGGGACGAATGGCCGGCAATCAACCTCCGTGTTCCTTAAAAGCTAGTAAGTAAGAAAGTATTATTATTATATTTCAATTAGACCGAATACACATTTAGCATTCAGTTCAAATTTGATGACGTTTTTGTATTTGTGTACCGTTACATTAATATATCGTTATCTGTAATGACAGAATGTCTAATAGACAAAACGATCCAAAGTATAGAGACTCCAGAACGCCCAATTTTTAGAATGTTTTGTGAGAAAAAGAGTAAACAGGAAAGTTTCTAAGGTAACATAGTTATGTCATGTACACAAGAATAGATAGGTATTTTTAATATTTGATGAGAAAGCATTGTTTTCGTTGATATGGTAATGTTACATTTGTTTCATATTCCCTTGAAATGCTGGAAATGTTGAATGAAAATGCAATGGCTGAAAACGTATACTGTACACACAGAAATAAACTCACAATTCGATACAGAGATAACTTGTACAGCTACCATTAAGGAAATTTGAATGGAAATACAAAATATTGGGTGTGTTACGACACAAAGTCTTGTAATGTGTGATGAATGATTATTTGAAGAGCTTTTTAATCAAGAAGGCTGCGATAGGGATGTGTGTATGTGAAAAGAGTTGAACACAATTCGAAGACGTTATGGACTTTTGAAGTACTGGAGCATATTTAATTCCAGGTTGGACGTTTTGAAGTTTATCCATCTTAAATTAAGACTAAATGCAAGTAAGTGATTTTTTTCCATTAAGACCTCTTACGTATCTGATATTATCACATTATGGACATTTTTATACTTTGGATATTTTAGTATTGGATTACATCTTTAAAATTCTCCACTGTTTACTATTTCTTTTTGGGACGTATATAGTTTATTGTAAGCTGTGACTTTTGCTGACATTTTTTAAGTTTTCTGTGTCCATTGTAGTCTGTATTGATAAGGTTTGATTTATTTTTATATAGGATGTACTGAAAATGTTGTCAAAGTACAGCACTGAAGGATAGAAAACTTAATGCAGATTAATTTACGTTTAGTCCGCGTCTGAGACTACGGTGCGCTGGTCTTCCATCCAGGCTGCCCGGGTTCGATGTTCTGTTAGGTCTGGGTACTGAATTGAATTGAAAGAGAAGTGGAAGGAGAAATTTAAAACGTACGCAAAACGCGTCCTCGCAAAGGGTTCGGGGCTGAAAGAAACTGAATATGTGAGCTCCAAGCCTGTTGGTCACTTGTCTCACTCCGGGTTACGCTGCTCCACTGCAGGAGCTGTAGAAAATTTTGAAGGGGAAAACCGAAAATGGACGTAACTTCTTAGGTACCACATACGCGAGGGGACGGAAATGTGACAAAGTGATCACAACAGGACGAGGAAGAAGGGATTTGAACCTGGGTTTTCAGCTCTACGTGCTGACGCTCTATTCACTAAGCCACACCGGTATTCCCATCCCGATGTCGGATGGAATCTCTCAGTTTAAGTTCCACTTCTTGGGTTCCCTCTAGTGGCCTACCCTCATGCACTGCGTCATAGATGTATGACAGTTGGCACTATGTCCACACATGTGCGGAGGTGCACTTATGAGTGACTAAGTGGCCGGGATCCGACGGAATAAGCGCCGTCCTAAATCGCAAAGGATTGTACAAGGCAGACATCATAGCTTTCGGCTCTCTCTGGTCGGCTGAAATCCACCACCGATGCATAACGTCTTACTATGTGTTTGTTTCTGAAGCGATGTAAGCGAAAAAGACATGAGTGGAGGTATCTTCTTTCCTTTTCCGTTCCCTTTCTGCCCAGGGCTGGTGTAGCTCTTTGCTATTATTGAACACGACGTGCAATATGATAATATTTTATAAAAATCAGTACCTCTTTCAGTTATGGCGATCTCATTATTCTTTTAAGATAAAATATTCGTACAGAGTTTCTTACTGATGAACATTTCCTTTCTTTGATCACGATGTTTTCTCATTGCTTTCATAGACTGAAATACACTGTAAGATTAAGATAATCAAGATGACCTATTAAGTTCAAAGTAGTTTTTGTCAGTCTGCTTTTTTCTTTTTTATTTTGTTTTGCAAAGTCTTTGAGATCGCTGGAAGCCCTGCGTGCTTTGTATTCCGTTAATAATCCAGAAAACCGATATATTTACCATATAAAAAATTGGCTACAAAATGAAATGGAGTACGTAAAATGACTGTTACAAAGCATCGTTGTAGCTTAATGACATTTACAGCATAACTCCTAATTCCGATGAAATTAATAAAAAAAAACATATAAATAAACTGCTCTGTGACATAGAAGAAAGTCAATGTTCAGTACTTATATACAACACTCGGAGAAGTTCCCTGTAATCGGCAAGCGGTAGAGCATGAAAGTCGAGGAATATTGTGGACAGGAAAACATCAGTCGTACGCTCTCGAGGATAGGAAGTAGAATAATTATTACGTCGAATATGAAGGACAGAACTTTTCACTTGGGCGATGTTTTTGTATCTTACATTAAAGATACTATTTTCACTCTTTACTATAATTTCTTATTCTCGAAAAAGTACCAGTACCTTCAGGTTTCCTAACCGATCAACAAGTACTGCATACCGTTGTTTGTTGATGGATAGTTTCCCTTTTCTGCCCCTAATTTTTTAAGTTATATAGTCCCGCACATTCACAGGCGATGCCGTAAATACAAACCTGTGCTCCTTGAGCCGGTATGCATATCATTTGTGAGGCAGTTTATCAGAGTCGGCTGTAGTGTAGGACTGTCTGACTTGTATGCAGGGAGTTTTCCTACACCAGGCTTGCAGAACTGGGCAACAATTGTGGCGTTGCGTCACTCATCGGATACGTCACTCACTCCTTCCTTCCATCCCCGCGTCATTGACTTGGTAGGGAAGGGGATTTGTATTCAGTGTCTCTCTTATGTGATTGCGTACGGGCCACAGATACGTCATTCAGCGCCGGTGGACTGGGAACCAAAGCTTTCGCCGTGCTTTCCACCCCTCCTCGCCAGTTCTGCATCCCTGCCCTATAAGATGATCACCTGAATTCTGCTGTCATACCTTAAAATGCAGTTTTATCTACATAATGAAAAATAGGGGCAAGAGATATGTACTGTATATAGGACACTTGCTATAGCAATAAAAATGAAGGCGTCTACCTCTATAAATATTACTTTTGGGCATAGGGGAGTAATGGGCACAGTGAGACACAAAATATTGAGACATATGTATGCAAGTGAAATTTCAAGTACTTTTAAAATCAAGTGCAATAGAAATATACATTAAAACATGGAGTACAATAATACATAAACAGAAATGTTAATAGATAAAGGACATAATATACAATGCGTGTTTGTCAAAAAAACGCATATGTCTCACTGTTCTCATTCAGGAGGGTAGAGTGAGACACCAGTGTCTATTAACGGACATTGAAATGATTTACATTTATTTAAAAAGAAAAGAAAGCTTGCTGTGTCTTTATCTTGCCATGTTCTGTAGACTTATTTAGAATCATTTTGATGCCTGACTTTGAAACTATTGAAACATCCGGAACAAGTTGGGAAAGTGAATTTTCCATGACTTTTCAAACTTTTGCTAAAAAATAAAATGGATTTTTGGTGAAAACAAAGCTTATAATTTAAGAATTTAATTTAATTCTTTATTATTTTTAATATTTTTTTAAATTTTGTGAATAATTTTTTATTTAAGAAACCATTAAAATGTAATGTATCCATTATTTTAAGCTATAGTTCCTAAATTGGTTACTAGTATGTTCATTTTAATGTTATTTACCGGTAAATGTAATATAATTACAGTTTATTTTTGCAAATCATTGGTAAATGGGAACAGTGAAATGTCTCAGTTTACCCTTCAATGGCATGTCTCACTGTTCCCTTTACGCATAGTTCGTTTAAAAATGGCGCCATCACTTCAAAATCAAAACAAGAAAGACGAAACTTTGCAAAACATAACTTCAAATAATATAGTGTTAGGTAACAAAACATTCATATTTCTATTTAATTTGTATATCCAATATAACCTTCATTAAACACAAGCCAAAATTTTAATTCTAGAGTGAAAAATTACGAATTATTTTTTCATCACTCACCTTTATAACTAGAATCAAATCGAGTATGAAAATGCTGTTACTTTACTCATGCAACATAAAACTCCACTGTTACAAACATTTCAACATCAAAATTTACCATCTAATAAAAAATGTCTCACTGTTCTCCCTGTCTCACTGTACCCACTTCCCCCCTACTTATATTAGAAAGGTTTCAATATTGTTTTAGCATAAAGACCTAGAAACAAAATTTGGGCCACCTGAATTTTCCAAATTCTAGCTTCACTGCTTACTGGTCATGCGCAGTATGTTATAATTGGAACATGGAAAATTCAGGTCGCCCGAATTTTGTTTCTGGGTCTGTAATTATACATTTTGCGGCAAAATTCTGTAATACTTTCTTCGGGCACTCTGTATTGTATAATCTCTGTTTGTGTTCAGCTCAAGTACTTGGCCACAAAAAGCTATTAATTCTGTGCCAAATGAAACAGCTACAAAAGAAATACATACCGTATACGGGACTGTTTATTTTAACTTGAAATATCATCTACGATCAGCAAATAAAGTAACACGCTAGTGGCATGAAAGTTCTTGCGAGTTTTAACGCTTATGCCACGTTCAATTTGTTACATGATGCGTAAAAGGACTCTTGCAGGGTTCTTTGTTTGAATGGCGCAAAGGGTTTCCAGGAAGAATAGATGACGTGGAAGACATCCCACGGGCTTGTCGGCCGATTACAATGAAAACTGATGAAAATGTGGACAAATTGAAAAACTCGCTTAAGGGGATCCACTTCCATTCAATTGAGTTCTCTTTTGTGTACAGTAATTCCCACAAAATTATATTCGGAGATGTTGCATCCACTGTGTTAATTTTCAACATGGTCTTGTATGTGTATGGGGTGGTTTAGACCAGTCATTTTCAACCTATTCTCACTTGCATACCCCTTGACAGAAAATTTAAATGCAATGTAGCCTTCATATGAACAAAATGTTTGTAATTAACATTTGACTTGCCTTACATTGTTGACATACATGAACTTGTAAAAATTTCTATGGTTAAGTACTCTTTGTCCCTTATGGCAGCTCACGAATGGTGAGAAGATATATAAATATAAATATAAATACCTTTTTATCTCATTTCTAGGCAGTGGATGCGGGATGACTTATCGTTGAATGTAAGTGCACATTTACTATATGTTACATTTTTTTCATTCAGACCATTGGCTCAACAGGTTTCAAACGTAAACAGACGACGTCAACATGCTACTGTATCTCCGTGCAGTCAGAAGGAAAAGAAAAATAACGTACTTTAGTACATACCTTGCAAGTTCATTCCTCATAATCATTGATGCAATTACCAGCGTTGCAGTAAACGACTATACTGTATATTCTCGTAAGTTGTCGAAGCTGAATCGTCTTCGCCTATCGCTTAAACAGTTTTTGTATCGAGAGAATTTCTGAAGGAAAACTCTAAAATTGGGATCACTCAATTTTTTAGAGGAATATTTGCACTGAGCATCATGTTGCACGTGTCGTTTAGACCCGCACAACTAGATGATGATGATGATGATGGTTTCTCAGATTTCATTTCAACGCATTTCCTGTGCGTTGTACTGTTGCAATGTTTCTCCATAGCCTGAGTTCTGGTTTTTATTTCAATTTTGCATACATTACACACGATAATGTCTTCGTTAATACATAAAATGTCACTCTCATACTTCTTAATTGCATTTCGTATCTCTAAGCGAATTTAACGTTTTGACTTCGACATTATGAGTGGATCAGCACTACACCATTCAACTCGTACTAAATACTTGAGCAGGATAACACAACTGCATACATTGCGTTGCAATGTTACTATGAACGGACCGGGGTTCCTTCGTACGCTGCTGTACTCGCCAGGTACACAAAAGACGGACGGCGCGGCACGTGCCATATACTCCGATACGATACAACTTCACTTTTCCTTAAGTCATTCCGCACACACTGTCTGGGCATTTCATTATTAATTCTTTCACATATTCCTAAACGTCACGTCGTAGCGTATAATCCTCTGGAATAGACAAAATATTTTAGTCGTTTTTGTTGTGATTAACGATGGAATTTCGGACACCGAACTATCAACCTGTTCGATTGTCATTGAAACAATGTTTGTACTAAGAAAATACGAGTATTATTTTCACATCACACGATGTTAATGGTGCGAATTTGAAATAGTTTAGAGCAAATGGACAACTTCAAATACAGACCGATTATTTAGTCCTGACAGCTCAGCGATGCAAAAGAGGGGAAGTAATCGGAGGAGTGGGGAGAGTTCCGGAGTAGAGATAAAGGCGAGCAGTCGGTAAAGGCAAGCGAGTGAATAAACCAAACACCCCTTGGCGTAACTAAATGGACTGGCCTGTCCCACGCGTACATCTCCGGCGACTGTCATGACTAAATAATCGAACTGTACAGTACTTGGGGTGTACTATAAGCAGTAAGATGAGCTGTTGTCGGAAGTCAAAAGGAGGCTAGCAGTGGCAAAGGAGGCTTTTATTAGAAAAAGGAGCATCTTCTGCGGACCTCTGGAAAAATAACTAAGGAAGAGACTAGTGAAGTGTTTTATGTGGAATGTGGCATTGTATGGTTCAGAAACGTGGACATTACGACGAAATGAAGAGAAGCTAATAGAAGCATTTGAAATGTTGATATGGAGAAGAATGGAGTGTGTGAAGTGGACAGACAGAATAAGAAATGAAGATGTATTAGAAAGAGTGAGTGAGGAAAGAATGATGCTGAAACTGATCAGAAACAGGAAAAGGAATTAGTTGGGTCACTGCTGTGAAGAAACTGCCTACTGAAGGATGCACTGGAAGGAATGGTGAATGGGAAAAATGTTAGTGTCAAAAGAAGATATCAGATGGTAGACGGCATTAAGATATATGGATCATACGCAGAGGCAAAGAGGAAGGCAGAAAATAGGAAAGATTAAAAAATGCAGTGAAAGACCTACCATTGGGCAGAACACTATGAATGTATCAGTGAATATAATTATTTATTACAATGTTTTGTGTATGATCTTGTGCCTTTTCACTATTTAATTTATATTGCACTTGACAGAGTTTCGAACATGTAAGATGTTTTTTTTTTCAAGAACACTCTTCAGTTTTAGTATAGAATTTAAGGGCCATATTCATAGACATTCTTAGCGCGGGCTTCCGGTGGATGATCAGCGAACGAACGTTTTTCATATTCATAAACCAGTGTTAACGATATGATACATGATATGATATATGATATGATATGATATATGATATGAGATATGAGATATGATATATGATATGAGATATGATATATGATATGAGATATGATATATGATATGAGATATGATATATGATATGATATGATATATGATATGATATATGATATGATATATGATAAATGATACGATATGATATATGATATGAGATATGATATATGATATGATATATGATATGATATGATATGAGATACGATATATGATATGATATATGATATGATATGATATGATATATATGAGATATGATATGATATGATATGATATATGATATGAGATATGATATATGATATGATATATGATATGATGATATATGATATATGATATGATATGAGATATGATATATATGATATGATATGATATGATATGATATGATATGATATGATATGATATGATATATGATATGATATTATATGATATGATATGATATGATATGATATGATATGATATGATATGATATGATATGATATGATATGATATGATATGATATGATATGATATGATATGATATATGATATGATATATGATATGATATGATATGATATGATATATGATATGATATATGATAGGATATGATATGATATGATATGATATGATATGATATGATATATATGATATGATATGATATGATATGATATGATATGATATGATATGATATGATATGATATGATATATGATATGATATGATATGATATGATATGAGATATGATATATATGATATGATATAATATGATATGATATAATATGATATGATATATTATGAGATATGATATATGATATGATATGATATATGATATGATATGATATATGATATATGATATGATATATATGAGATATGATATATGATATGATATGATATGATATATATATGAGATGATATGAGATATGATATATGATATGATATGATATATGATATGATATGATATATGAGTAGTTTAATATCAAAGACGGACGTCTGTCGCCTCCATAGTTTTGATCTAGAGGCAATTTTTTAATTCACAGTTTTCTTTGTAATATTTAACATAATTTGTTTTATAAATATAGTGTTAGAGTTTGCATATGATGGTCACTATACCTGGAAAGAGCATGAAAAATTGTTTAAAAAACCATAGCTATCTAAATTTCGATTGAGATCAGATGTCCGTCTTTGATAGTAAGCTACTCATATGATATGATATGATATGATATGATATGATATGATATGATATGATATGATATGATATGATATGATATGATATATGATATGATATGATAATATGATATGATATGATATGATATGATATGATATGATATGATATGAATCCTGTACAAATAATCAGTCGATAGCTGTGGCTAGTTTAGCACGCTCGTAGCGCGGGCTAGCGAAATGTCTATGAATAGCACCCTACAATTCTTTCGTAACATGAGGGTAAGTATTGTGTAGGCATGGTTGTTGGAGTCGGCATTTTTCTAGACATACACTTTTCAATCAAGTGTTTACAATATGGATTCTCAAGTTTATGGAACGAAATATTCGCACATATCAACATCAGATGTAAGTCGTAATAAAAAGTGGACTGATCCGAAATCGAATCATTAAACAATTTCAGATGTTCCATATGTCTTTTAGAGTCACAATGTTTTTGTAAATCACCACGCTTTTTAACTTTTATGTCCAACTTACACACTTTATGCCATAATATACTTTCGTCCTTGACTGAAAAGTACAGTAAGATTATTTAGTCCTGGCAGTCGCCGGAGTTATGCGCCCGGGTCAGGCGAGTCCATTTAGTTACGCCAAGGGGTGTTTGGGTTAGTTAGTTACTCGCTTGTAATGTGTGCGGCAGAGGTCTGCATCGGACGTTTTCGCTCGAGCGCCAAGTAGTTCATAGCATAATCCGATAGGTAGCGCACATGCATGATAGGTAAAATTGTTGCGAACGATAAGTCCTCGAACGGTATATGCCGAGCGTTACACATTCGTTCTTGTTACAGTGATGAACTGTGTAGTAACATCAGAGATGTTTATCATTTCAAAATTTTGCGGTGTTTAACTAACCTCTCCATAGTACAACTACAAAACTTGCTTTAAAATGTAATATAAATGTTGTAGGTAACTGTTTCCCCCCCCCCACACAGGAGTAATTTTCTTTTGCCATATCTGATAGATCTTATTGGATGTAAATTTAATTATTATAAACGGAGAACACAATCACGATAATGCAAGAACCGTATCAAGTTTTCTAGTAATAATAATAATAATAATAATAATAATAATAATAATAATAATAATAATAATAATAATAATCTCTAATTAGTGTATCAATCTTTGCGTCTGTAACAGTTGTGCTGCATGATTATTCGTTTTATAATATTTTCTATGACGTTATCTCTGTACTAATATTGTTATTAATCTACTGCTATATCAATAATATTTTGTAAAACATTTCTACATTGTCGCAGTACATAGACGGAACACTATGTGTGGACCTATCATATTATATATGTGGTAAAATCAAATATTGAATAATTATTAATTAGGAATAATAACTGTATATCGAAGTTTTTCATACTATTTTATTTATAACTTCATGTTACTGTTTTGGTACGTTCCATTAAACGTTTGTCATAAACGCACAAAATAAAGCCTTATTTTTACCATGTGAGTAAAACATTATGTGTATCTTATCTGTCGCCTTCCATACAAGATAAGACATGTCGGTGAGATGACCTTGTACTGTGCTTCTATTTATTACGAGCATATCACGACCGATCTTATCTCGCTCGAGACTGCGACATTCGACCGAGTTCAAGCGAGCGATTTAACTCCAATGCAGCACTCTGGTGTGCGGTAGTGCAGTATATTTCTAATACAGTTAAGGTGTACTGCATTCCTTTACCGACCGCTCGCCCTTATCTCTACTCCGAAGCTCTCCCCACTACTACTATTACTTCTCCTCTTTCGCGTCACTGAGTTGTAAGGACTAAAATAATAATCGGTCTGTAATCACAAGCACAAGTGAAGTTACAGATTTTATTGGCGACATTTTCATATATCTTCACAGTACCTACCTTCACTAGATCACTACTTAACTACTGACGAAAAGTTTACTTTTTAAACTGAAAATAGGCATGCTCTACCGAAGCAAATTATTAGAATGTAGTAAACAATACAAAACCCGCAGTCATTCAACTTCGAATGAACAGAACTCCCTTCCAGGCGACGTCTTTTATTTTACATACGAACTTGAAGCTACATCCGTCGTACAAAATTTTGTCCAATATTCTTTTGAGAAGATTAACTCCATATCTAGATAAAATTATTGGGGATCATCAGTGTGGTTTTAGGCGTAATAGATCAACTATTGACCAGATATTTTGTATTCGACAGATAATGGAGAAAAAATGGGAGTATAAGGGTACAGTGCATCAGTTATTCATAAATTTCAAAAAGGCATATGACTTGGTTAAGAGAGAAGTTTTATATGATATTCTTATTGAATTTGGTGTTCCCAAGAAACTAGTTCTATTAATTAAAATGTGTCTCAGTGAAACGTACAACAGCGTTCGTATAGGTCAGTTTCTGTCAGATGCGTTTCCAATTCACTGTGGGCTAAAGCAAGGAGATGCACTATCACCTTTACTTTTTAACTTCGCTCTAGAATATGCAATTAGGAAAGTCCAGAATAACAGAGAGTGTTTGAAATTGAACGGGTTACATCAGCTGCTTGTCTGTGCGGATGACGTGAATATGTTAGGAGAAAATTCACAAACGATTAGGGAAAACACGGAAATTTTACTGGAAGCAAGTAAAGAGATAGGGTTTGGAAGTAAATCCCGAAAAGACAAAGTATATGATTATGTCTCGTGACGAGAATATTGTACGAAATCGAAATATAAAAATTTGAAATTTATCTTTTGAAGAGGTGGAGAAGTTCAAATATCTTGGCGCAACAGTAACAAATATAAATGATACTCGGGAGGAAATTAAACACAGAATCAATATGGGAAATGCCTGTTATTATACGGTTGAAAAGCTTTTATCATCCAGTCTGCTGTCAAAAATTTGAAAGTTAGAATTTATAAAGCAGTTATATTACCGGTTGTTCTTTATGGTTATGAAACTTGGACTCTCACTTTGAGAGAAGAACATAGGTTAAGAGTGTTTGAGAATAAGGTGCTTAGGAAAATATTTGGGGCTAAGAGGGATGAAGTTACAGGAGAATGGAGAAAGTTACACAACACAGAACTGCACGCATTGTATTCTTCACCAGACATAATTAGGAACATTAAATCCAGACGTTTGAGATGGGCAGGGTATGTAGCACCTATGGGCGAATCCAGAAATGCATATAGAATATTAGTTGGGAGGGAAAAATACCTTTAGGGAGGCCGAGACGTAGATGGGAGAATAATATTAAAATGGATTTGAGGGAGGTGGGATATGATGATAGAGAATGGATTAACCTTGCTCAGGATAGGGACCAATGGCGGGCTTATGTGAGGGCGGCAATGAACCTCCGGATTCCTTAAAAGCCAGTAAGTAAGTAAGTAACTTGAAGCTACATCAGTAAAGTAAACAGCTAACGTCATCCTATATCCTGTATATATTGTAGCCGCCTCTATATAATGTTTTGGTGTCTCAACTTTGTTTCCTACTTATAACTCACTTTCTATTTCCATCTTCTCTCTATCAGCTTCAGGAATAAAATATTGAACGAAGTCTACTGAGGACTAATGCGTTATGGATTTCTATTCTCGAGATTTGAGGTTTGGTTCCCAAAGGCCTTCTATACAGATTGGTAATCTCGAGTTTTAAATCTGTTTCCAGGAAAATAAAATACAACTTTCTCCGAAATTTGTTTCCAGTAAGCTTCAACCGTGTCGTCAACATTGAATATTTAGTGGAGTGTTATGGTGTTTTAAGTACCTAAGCCATTAAAAAAAAGTGTACAAAGTTAATACTAAACAAACATGACAGAGTTTTATTTTTTTAAGCGCTGTAGCCGACGCAAAGGCGATTCAGTGATGGTCAGAGAGCAGAATAATAAAATTATAGTGAGAAGTGTTAGAAGTGAAAGTATTCCTACTTAAGTAATTGCATTGCCAAATATTTATCTACGTTTTCCTGCTATAGCTTAGAGGATATTTTAAACTTACATGTAAAACGCTGACTTTCGTGTAGAGATTTCTCTATTTAATTACTTCTCTTTAGCTTTATTTGGTTATAATTTTGTTAGGTTTTATTTTATGTTTTTTTTTTATTGCCATATGTCCTTTTTGGATTGTGATGTGATGTGATACCGGTATTTGTTTTGTTACAATGTGACATGCGTGATATACATATTTTTTTGGGGACTGTACTAGTACCTTGCAGTTTACTAATGGAATGAATTATTTAAGAATATAGTCGCGAATTTTACTACCACCATTTCGATTGTCTTTTGTTTGATAACTGCTCGGTACGGCCCGGTGACAAGTGGCTCGCAAGCAACGTCGACTACCGACGTTGGTCTACCGTGCGTATTATCCAGTTGTTCCATTATTATTATTATTATTATTATTATTATTATTATTATTATTATTATTATTATTATTCAATTCATTGTTTGAGCTTACACATATTCGAACTTAATAGAGTATCTAACCATCGTTTCAATGATCTCCCAAGAGATCTTGACCATTTTATGATGACAAAAATTAACGTTTTCAGTTTGCCTATTCTTCTGGTGATGTCGATTATAGTGTTAAATTCCTTCGCGAAATAACAGGACTTATAATTATATTACTCTATTGACAGTTAAAATTATAGATATTTTTTCATTGTGTTTTATACCCACTTTTCTAAAATATAATTTTTAGTCCACACATGTGGAGTAACGCTTAGCGCATCTGGCCGCGAAATCATGTGGGCCGGGTTCGATTCCCGGTCGGGGCAAGTTACCTGGTTGAGGTTTTATTCGGAGTTTTCCCTCAACCCAATATGAGCAAATGCCGGGCCACTTTCGGTACTGGACCCCGGACTCATTTCACCGGCATTATCACGTTCCTATCATTCAGACGCTAAATAACGTAAGTGTTGATAAAGCATCGTAAAATAACCTACTAAAAACATTAAATGTTCATACTGTACTGTGCCTTGTTTATCCACAAACTTCACTGTTGTTCAAACTTTCACGAGGTTTCACTTCTGTTGTGTTGATGTCAAAATTATGAATTTTATCGTCTCGTCATTGATAAATTTAATAAAATTGCTAGCTTGCTGCTTTTGTTGGAATTTGTACTTGGTATTCATCGGGCTCCAACCAGCACAACATGGTATTATCAAGCAAATTTTTACCATCGCTTTTGAAACAATGCATTTCTTCGACCTAAGAGCTTTTAGATCAGGCCTGCACAAGGTTTGCGCTCTCCGAGCCGGCTCACAGCTCATGAGCGGAATGCAGATATTAGCTGCGCTCTGTATAAGGGTGTACTGGAAGAAGGGGTGAGTCCACGCCTGTGGAGTAACGGTTAGCGCGTCTGGCCGCGAAACCAGGTGGCCCGGGTTCGATTCCTGGTCGGGGAAAGTTACCTGGTTGAGGTTTTTCCGGGATTTTCCCTCAACCCAATATGAGCAAATGCTGGGTAACTTTCAGTACTGGATCCCGGAGTCATTTCACCGGCATTATCACCTTCATCTCATTCAGACGCTAAATAACCTGAGATGTTGATAATGCGTCGTAAAATAACCTACCAAAAAAAAAAAAAAGAAGGGGTGACCTCGTACAAAATATACACAAAAGGAAATAGTATTACGAGTGTTTATGAAAAGAATTCCCGTTCAGTGATTGCAAAACTATCTTGTACTATTATTAATTAATAAGGAAATATTTATTTTACAGAAATAATAGAAATTCTATAGCTACTTAAATGTACAATATCATTTTGTTATATTTTTATTTATCAGTACATCAAAACGAGGTTTTATGCTGTTGGCAGTTGAAAGGAACAGTAGCCTACTGATCGTAAAGAAACATCAGTTACAGATGTTCGATATCTGCCTTTATTAAAGTTGATTATAGAAAACTGTTGCTCACAAATATAAATGTTGAGCCAAACATAGCAATCATTTTCACAGCCAGCCTGTGTAGTCGTGGATATTATTGCTAATGTTTACTCTTGTAAACTCAACCAGGCTAGTAGTAGTATTCAAACGATCTTTAGCCCTTAGGCCACATTGAAGATCAATAAGTTCTAGCTGTAAATCGTTAAATTTTCAATATTATGTTCCGTCTTTTAGATTCCTCCATACTGTACTGTAGCAGTAGGTAAGCAACGTGAAACAGTTACTGAGAATAGGCCTACACACTGCACTCCACTAGATAACTGAGTGGTCGTTTCCCTCTCCTCTACCTATAGCAAGTCTATGTCATTCTGACGTATCTTGCTCTCTGTTTCGGCGAGTGGAAAACACGGCTCTCCCGCTCCGAAGGAGCGCGCGCGCTCGTTGAACGCTGTTTGTGCAGGTATGTTTTAGATGAAGAGCAACTTCGTTAAAGACATTATTTTTCATATATCTATTCCACTTCTTTTTGCACATCCAAAATTTTCGAGGCAGCAAAGGTTTCACATTGTATTCATCTTTAAAATTCTTGTCGTAGATTTCCTTCAACTGTTGATCTGGTTGGCTTAAATGCGACAGGCTCATGTCAGTAGATTTACTGGCATGTAAAAGAACTCCTGCGGGACAAAATTCCGGCACATCCGGCGACGCTGATATAACCTCTGCAGTTGCGAGCGTCGTTAAATAAAACATAACATTTAACATTTCCTTCAACTGATATCATGAATACAATCCTTTTTTTTTTTTTTTTTTGCTTTATTCATAACAATTCAGTATCTAAGTAATTAATTTTCGTGACGTTGTGGGCTGTAGGAAGATTTAAACTCGACAACACGCGACGTACATGAGTTATCCTACTCCTGATGTGAAAAATCTAAAAGTGAAACGCCGCAGCTCGTGTTTCAGAACTGCCGACCTAGCTACGCATCTCCTGTATCAGAACGTCCGTTTTAATCACGTTCATGTTAGCGGATTCATTATTTACCGTATGCTGAATTAAATGTGTTTCCAAACCCATATGTACTGTAGGTATCAATAGGTAACTGAGAACTAAGAGAGGACGGCTATGTCCAGTCAGCGTAGAGTTACCTGGGGTTATCAGATAATGTCACAATTTATTCCTGTAGTTCACCACCGTTACAAAATCCACGAAAAATAATTGTAATGTTTTCCGTATTGATGAGTAGAATTGTAACTTTTTTCGTAAAGTTCTTCTTTTATAGTTTATGTTGTATTCATGTGTTCGCTTCCAGGTTAAAATGTCCACAGTAAAATGTCCTCACCAAAATAATACATTATGCAACGAGCCTATAATGGTAGTAATTAAGACGCGAGTATATTTGTTTATGAAACAAGCGCAAGCGAGTTTCATAATTTTCATACGACCGTCTTAATTACAATTATAGGCAAGTTTCTTACGACTTTTTATGCTCGACCATATTTCTAACTTGAAATTATTCATAATTATTCATGTTATGGTTATGTAAGTGAGGAGCGGAACTGACCTCAAGTGTGAGATGTGCGCAGACGCGAAAGTATTGATTTTTTCCGAGGGACGAATGTCATTGACCTTGATAATATAATCTAGAGTATAACATGAACATTAATCTTGATATAACCTGGAAATTGATTTGGAATTGAAAAACGAGATGACAAATTGAATTTATTTGAATATTATTTACAATTAACGCTAATTATTATAGTAACAGAACATAACCTTCTGCGACAGCATTGGATTTCCAGCTTCCGTGACTTTTCGCTAATTGTCTTTCGATTGCATATCCGAGAATAATCGATACTTGCGATTTTGTAATGGTACAAAGGTGATTTGTCATTGGCTGAACACCTGAACTTTAATGAATAGGTGTACTTTAATGAGGTGCATTAAAGGGCTACTACCAGGTGTATAATTACTACATTTCGGCATGGTCGAGCATAAAATATCTAATGTACAAAAATGTCCACAATAGTATGGTCCAAGGCAATAGGCCCATGCAATAAAAAGGCAAAATATCAAAATGTCCACTTCAAAATATTCATTAACTAAGATTTTTTTATTAACTCTTATGCCAAATTTACAATCTGTCTACAAGAGACAACAAGTAAATATTGTAAAAGAATATGACATGAGTGGAAATGTTATCCCATGACAACACTCCAGAAGAAAAATAATGTTTAAAATAGCTGTAGTAAAAATGAATGGAAGGTCAAGAGCATTTGTCCTTTTAAGTCGTCTTATTGTTTGACTATTATCCAGCAAATTTAATGCATGATGATTGGGATGTTGATTTAATCGGTGCAGGTATTTTTACTGAACTTAGAGATTTCTTCTTTCACAGTTGAAATGTTGAGGTTATGATGAATGACATCATTACGGACATACCATGGTGCAGTGACTATGGAACGTAAAGTTTTAGACCGATACCTCTGCAGTATTTCAATGTTTGAGTTGCTAGCAGTTCCCCACAGTTGGATGCCGTATGTCCAGATTGGTTTTAGTATGACTTTATAAACAAGAGGTTTATTTTCTAATGAGAGTTTTGATTTAGGTCCCAATAACCAATAGATTTTTGATGTTTTAAAATTTAATTCTTTACGTTTAGTTTCAATATGTTTACGCCATGTTAATCGGCGATCTAAATGCATACCTAAATATTTAACATCGTCTGCTTCGGGAAGTTCTTCGTTGTAAAGTGTTACAGGAGAACAGTTTTTAGTTCTGGTTCCGAAAGTAACATGAACTGATTTGTTTTCATTCGCTTGTATTCTCCATTTAATTAGCCAGTCTTCTGTTTCTTTCAAATTATTCGGCAGGTTTATTAACTAAGATGTCCACAAATATTTTGTATAGTAACAAAGCTGCTTTCGTTACTAGGCAATAACAATGCTGCTTCTGTTACTAGGCAATAGCAAAATTCCAGATCATTTATTCACAAAAAGGGAAACGCTTTCAATACACGATGGTTTTATTTATCATTTTCATACCAGAAGTAGAAACGATAATAAACTCTACTGGAGATGCTCGGAAAAAAGAAGGTGCAGCGCACGGTAGGAAACCAACACAGACTTGGATAACATTCAAATTGTGCTGGATGCAGGATGAAACTACACACATGAAAGTGATAGACTATGGCAGGTGTAGAGGTAAGAAGAAAACTTACTTACATACTGGCTTTTAAGGAACACGGAGGTTCATTACCGTCCTCACATAAGCCCGCCATCGGTCCTTATTCTGAGCAAGATTAATCCAGTTAAAGAGATAGGTTTGGAAGTAAATCCCGACAAGACAAAGTATATGATTATGTCTCGTGACGAGAATATTGAACGAAATAGAAATATAAAAAAAATAAATTTATCTTTTGAAGAGGTGGAGAATTTCAAATATCTGGGAGCAACAGTAACAAATATAAATGATGCTCGGGAGGAAATTAAACACAAATAAATACTTGAAATGCCTGTTATTATTCGCTTGAGAAGCTTTTATCATCCAGTCTGCTGTCAAAAAATCTGAAAGTTAGAATTTATAAAACAGTTACAATATCACCGGTTGTTCTTTATGGTTGTGAAACTTGGACTCTCACTTTGAGAGAGGAACATAGGTTAAGGGTGTTTGAAAATAAGGTATTTAGGAAAATATTTGGGGCTAAGAGGGATGAAGTTACAGGAGAATGGAGAAAGTTACACAACATAGAACGGCATGCATTGTATTCTTCATCTTACATAATTAGGAACATTAAATCCAGACGTTTGAGATAGGCAGGGCTTGTAGCACGTATGGGCGAATCCGGAAATGCATATAGAGTGTTAGTTGGGAGGCCGGAAGGAAAAAGACCTTTAGGGAGGCCGAGACGTAGATTGGAAGATAATATTAAAATGGATTTGAGGGAGGTGGGATAGGATGATAGAGAATGGATTAATCTTGCTCAGGATAGGGACCGATGGCGGGCTTATGTGAGGGCGGCAATGAACCTCCGGGTTCCTTAGAAGTCAGTAAGTAATAATAGTAACAACGAGATGAAAACATAAAATTAACAAGAAAGTTATGTGATTACCTCCAAATCCAGGAGATTATTGTACCAATGTGGGAGAGCGAAGTTGTGAGTTATTTCGGATGACTCGCGAATTATCCATGAAAGTTAGTAGCAGTGACCTGCTTTCGATGCAGCTCGTCCCTTTGCCCCACAATACTATGTTTACTAATGCCACCGAATTTGCCAAACTAACATGAAACAAACGACAATCAATATAATCAATAATAAAACTGTTTTAAAAATTCACATCGCATTCATTCTAATTAACCCTAGAATGCCAACGTCATTTAGTAGTACTGCATTGCTATTGATACGTGAAAATAACGTAATAGGCGAAAAAAGTGTTCGTGAGTTCTATATTCGTTTCCGAATATATTTTTTATTTCTTTATTTGTAGTTTATTTGTTTAGGTATTTTTATGTTTCTAATTTTTATTTCCACAAAAATAAACTTACATGAAATGTAAAATCGTATAGACCTAATTACAAGAAACTATTTCCGAATATAATTTTTATTTATTTTCTTTAGTTTTATTGTTTTTTTTTGTTTATAATTTATATTTATATCAAAATAAATTTACAGGAAACAAAAAAAAATTATATAAATCTACACAAAAAATATTTCAGAATACAATTTTATTCCGTTCTATAATTTTATTTATTTGGTTTGTATTTTGTTTGAGTAATTTTTATTTACATGAAAATCAACGGAATGTTATGAATTTTGATACTAGTGGCAGTCATAGAATGCACCCATCTATCTACAAATATGTTTGATATAACATATTGTGGTCAGCGTTGTCATGCTACTATGTCTAACTGATCAGCTTCATTTGATTTAATGATAAAGATACGAGGGAGCAGCGCAGGTTTGAAGAAAAACTTTCTCCCATAAGAAAAGTATGAAAAAATTGGTTTCAAAATTCGATTCTAGTTTTATTTCTGAACTTTCGCCATAGGAATTCCCTTCAGCTTCAACTGGAGGTGATTTTGTTGAATTTCGCAAACTTCATCATTGTCTTCAACACCACCACCTGAACTTTCATCTATAATTTGCATAATAGTGTCGGGTTCTTATGTAAGTTTTCATCCAATGTTACTTTGTTAGATAAAACGCATTTATAAGGAAATAAATGAACTGCACTGAGAGAAAATTTTATATTAATACTATTGATATGTAAGTCTGACGTATATACAGAGTGATTTATATAGAACTAACACATTTCTTTCTTTCTTTTTTCAAAACGAATGAGGCTAGCTACATTTTTTTATACCTCAAATGTAGAGTATCTTTGGGAGATTATTATCCTCTATAGTAAATGTTGAAAATTCTTTATTTATTCGGCTGGAAATTCACTTCGTGACCAGTTTTCAACGTTAAATTAAGCAGAAGTTTTGATTCCCTGTCACGAGATGCGCAGATGTTTATTCTTTATGTCTTATTGTTGGCAGCTGTTTTTTAATATTTTGTTTAAATAAATAATATTAACTGCCCCCCATTGAGGGTAGCCCTTACGGACTCAGTATATCCTCAAACAAATTATTACCGGTATACATATGTGAACAGAGATATTAAATTTTAAAGAAGGGAAACAAAGAAAAGGGTGTGAAAAATTACAATTGCTATTAATGTGGCACCATGTGATTAATTAGGATTTGGGAGGATTTTTTTTAACACAATTATCACAATGTCATCTATCAGAGATGTTGGCAGAGCAAGCTGCCGTCGAAATTCTTCGAAAAAAGCTGGTATAGTCCCTCGAGCACCTATGAGCAAGCCGAATACCTCAACGTGAATTAAGGAATATTTCAGCTTGAAATAGTTGACTGTAAGCTCATAGATCGACTTCTTCTCAAGGTGGACCTCGGCTGACTGATGACATTCTACTTCAAAACGTATCGTGGGGTCCACAATGATGCCCTGTTTAGTGTCAGCATTGTACGCTAAAATATCTACTCGTCTCGTTGACCCATTTTCAGCTAGACAGGAGATTTCTTCTTCTACTATCCAGCCCTTATTTCTTAATGCGGCAGCAATTTTGGATCTTACAAGATGATGTCTAGAATTCCTCAAGAGCAATCCCTGTTCACAGAATCCCAAGACGTGTGCTAAAGTTTCAATTTCCGTGCAGCCATATCTGCACCGGGTACCGTCGAGAGATCTGCCGGGAACGGAACGAACAGCTGCTAAATTTGCTGTCATTTTCAGGCTAGATATCCATTCACTAGTCGAAAGTCCTTTCTTGTTTGCAATCCAACTGTTGGCGGCTGTTACTTCGCTATACATCTCAACACATTTTCCCCGTCCTGAAAGGGTCTTCCATGATTCATATTCACGACCTCGCAATTCTTCTCGAAAATTTGGAATTGTAGCTTTAGTAAAGTCTTCGGGAAAACAAAGGCATTAACATGCGGATTATCTGCTCTGATTAATGATAGACATATGTTACAATGTTGAAGAAAAGCTGAAAATGCAGTACACATGAAATCCAACGGCTCTTCCTTGCAAAGCAATACTGGATTACGAATTCAATTACAGCTACTCAAAGGGCATACCAGAGAGAATCTGGTGTTCGTAATCCCCCCCAAGAAACACAATACTGGGACTGGTAAACAAATTAGAAACAACCGGATCTCTAAAAGAATAATAATTTTGATGACAATAAATATACAGAATAAAGAATAAACATCTGGGCATCTCGTGACAGGGAATCAAAACTCCTGCTTAATTTGACGTTAAAAACTGGTCATTAAGTGAATTTCGAGCCGAAAAATAAAGAATTTTCAACATTTGCTATAGAGGTTAGTAATCTCCCAATGATACTCTACATTTGAGGTGTAACAAATTGTGGCTAGCATCATTCGTGTTGAAAGAAAGAAATGTGTTAGTTCTATATAAATCACTCTGTAGTATATTATTATAATACTTCATTATAATATATATTAGGAAGTGTATGTCAGATTTACGTATCAATAGTATTAATAGAAATTTCGTTTCAATAATTATATTTAATAACTTCCTAGGTTTATTCCCATATATCTTCACCAGAACAAGTCACGATTTCATGAATATTAAATTTTGGTAGATGGAATTATATTTGTTATTTGGAATTATTAAAGGGTGGATTTGAAATAGAAATTTCAATGCAGTTTATTTATTTCCTTGTAAGTATGTTTTATCTAACAGAGTAACCTAACACTGAATGAAAACTTAAGTGATGATCCTGAAATATTATGAAAATTATAGATGAAAGTTCAGATAATGCTATTCAAGACAATGATGTTGACTAAACAATAAAAACAACTTAGTTAAGCGTATAGGTTGTAACCTGCTGTCACGACTGATAGTCAACAATTGAGAGGCTCGGGCGTAAAAATGGTAACTGACATTTTGCTTAAAATAAGATATGTAACGTATAATACGGTATCTTGCATTCTGCGTCTAATGCAGTAGTTAGTTTTCCAACATCTCAACAGATGACAGACGTACACAGATTTTACTTTCTTGGTAACTATACAAACTGATGCTTGTGTAAATGTTTGTCTACCTATAACTTCAAAACAATAAAACATCACTTATCATTTTTACTCCCGAATCCCTGAATTGACAGATGAAGGCATAGATAGAAGAAGGAGGGGCTCGCTTGGTGGATGAATTGTTTACCCATTATACAGGGACAGCATTTTATTTTTACTAACATTTCTAATATTCACCTAGCTATACCTTTGGATTAACGATTGAGAACCGGAAACACCGTTTGCTACACCCTTCCACGACTGGAGTTCGATGATACTGCATAAAATACAAACAAATCACTTTACTAGGTTTAGGAGGGATGAAAAGTAGTTCATCCATTTAAGTATACTATGAAATATCGCGATTTTGAGTTTGATCATTTTCATTAGGTTTTTGTTTAATCAGAATACAGTACTGTATTAACAATAAGTGTTGTTACTCACGAACTGAGCTATCCATTCGGACGTATTCATTATGCAATGTATATTATACTGTTTACAGCACATTAGTTTACAAACTAGGTAGTGAATTTAAATTTTAAAAATAATCGTAATATGGTTATTTAAACATATTTTCGAAAATGGTGGCCGTTCATTTCGATACAGGCTTCAGTTCTTTTGTGCATATTATCGCACTATAGACTATTGTACCTAATTCAAATTAGGTCTACCAATTTCGTCCGTCTATCTACTGTCCGTCCAAGTGATTTTGTCGCAGGGTCGTAGAAAGGGAGGAAATCACGTGACAGCTAAGTACTTAACGAGGCCCTTTTATTTAAGTTATTTTAAACAGTTGTATAATATTACGTAGACGTCCAATTCCTAACAGAAATTAATGTTTTCAGGAAAGAACTAAGATAGCTAAGATAGGGGCGAGCAGAAATGGGTGGGGGAAACCGGGATGCGACGTAAGCAAACGGACGACAGTACCTGTGCGAAAATATGATTCAATATTGAAAGCCCTTTCGTCACTGGAAAACGCGAACATATTACTGGAACGTACTATACTCACTAATTCAGTACAGTTTTATTGTGACTTTGACTGCATACGCGGCCTTGGTTCTATGTGAAGGACGGTTGGAAGTTTACTAATAGAGGGGGTGGGAGTGAAGCACATTCAAAAACTCAGGTACAATAAAAATTGAAGTAAAAATAAAATGATGTCCCTGTACGTTAAAATTACGTACGGTAGCATTCTAGGGTTAAATAAGAAGATAGCATCGCTTTATTTTTTATTGTTACTAGATATGAACACCTTTTATCATCAATTTTTTTAACATTAATGTTATCTTACGCTTTAAATGTTTAAATACTAAAATTAATTCTCTGCAAGACTACATTGCCGTCAAATAATGTTGTTTTTAGCAACGGTAATTCATACGCACCATAGCAAAGAGGCGTCAACAAGAGAATTCACTTAAAATTGGCGAACGTCATTTGTTGAACCAGGTATTTGTGCTAAGAAAGCATGTAGAGGGCCGAGCGTTGAAAAGGGGGGGGGGGAGTTCGCAAAGTTTCTCAACTGTCCGCAGAAAACAAGGTGAGCAAACATAGGGATCGTTGATACTTCCCTCTCTACACCCCGTCCCACCCCTCGCACCCTCTCCCTTCTCTTGTCTTCCTGCCCGTAGACGATTCACTTGCTGAAATATTGATACCCATTGTAGCAACACTGCACAGCCATCCACATCTCGAACGTTCCGTGTCGGCTATAGAGCTCCTGCATTGAATTTGAGAAATTCGAAGATGACTGTAAGAAGTGGTTAATTTTTTGTTTTTCTTCTGCCTCCCAGACTGTCAATTTAGAACAAGCGTGAAATTTAGTTTGTTTTTTAAGTTTTGTTTTGAACATTACTGATATCGGAAAAATTGTTTCGAACGTTCTGTCGATCTATTTGTGTACAGCTATTTCTTGTAGATTATTGTATGAATTTTGTTCATGTACTAATATTTATAATAATTACTAGTGGCTTGTGCAGCAAATGCTGCAAACTAAGTTCGTTAGACGTTCAAATAAACATTTTTCAGATTTATTTTCATTGAAGAATACCAGACAGTCGGAAAGTTATTTGCTTCCATAACAATGAACGATTCTCTCGAGCCAATACTGAAGAGAACCACGCATATAAATATCTACACCACACCGCCATTAAATATATGAAAAAACCCAACCCCACTTGATTAATAATTATAAAAATATTTGATTTTTAATAATATTATTATCTTACGTAAGTTTTATAGCTTTCAGTAACATATACTATATAGCCGCCACTCAGTAAAATATAGAAATAAAAAAATCTAATTTAAGTTATTCTCTACATCTACTTATATAACCCCAAACGTATCACTTTCATGTCATCAATATAGCATTAATATGTACAATTAATGAAAAATAGTCACATCATGGCATTAACTACAATAATATTTCATTTCTAATGGTAATAATGTCATCAAACCACCTCAAGTTTTGTAGTTTTTAATATCCAATACACAGCTGTACCCAGAAAATTACACACCACAGAATCGAACCTGTAAATTATTTTTAGTAAGTTAAGTTTTTAACAACAAATTTAATTTGAGCTGTAAATATGTCAGCATTCTTGCAGATCATGGCCTTCGTGTAATATTGTTTACTGTAGTATGTGTTTTGTTTTATTCTGAAATGCAACACGGCCGACTTGATGCTCGCTTCGCTTCTCCTTTACAAAAAAGCGAAGGGAATATCAAGTCGGCCGTGAATGCTATTAGCTAGTTCTCAAAACTGACGACAGATGTATTTTGGAAAATAGGAAAATTATGTTTAAAATTGACATTTCACTGAAAACTACTATTTTTCCGAAAAACTTTTGAGTTCCAAGCTTCAAAATGAGGGGTCATTTATTGAAATCCGTCCAGCCGTTTTCCCGTATTTTCCATTACCAGTTCAAATTATATATATATATATATATATATATATATATAATGACAATAATTATGCTTATTTCACGTTATAAAAACAAAATTTTAAGATATGCTTATTTTACGTTAAAGTAACGAACATAATTAAAAATATTACTATTAAAATCTTCGATTTAATTTCAATTAATATTCGGTGAACACAGGCAATAAGAAAAGCTTATTTTACAGTAACAAATCTAATTGAGGATTAAAAAATCTCCGTTTGTCGTACAACAGTCAGTTAAAATATTTCCCTACCACTTCATTTTTAAAATAGTAACCGGTGAACTTACATACAGGAAATCAAATTTCCCCAGGTATCTGTAAAAGCATTTATGTTATATTTGTATTTCTCATTATCTCACCTATTCCTAGCAAACGCGAGCTGTATTTCTCCAGGCAATAACCTTTACAGAGTTGTCAGAGTGCATCACGTTTTAAAATACCTTTGCAGAACGATAACTTGCATTTGTTCGTATCTATTTCTTCACATTTAAAGGAGAAAAGTAAAATTCTTTCAAACATTTATTATTGAAATACACTCCTCTCTTAAATTTGCGTCCACACCTGTGGAGTAACGGTCAGCGCGTCTGGCCGCGAAACCAGGTGGCCCGGGTTCGAATCCCGGTCGGGGCAAGTTATCTGGTTGAGGTTTTTTCCGGGGTTTTCCCTCAACGCAATACGAGCAAATGCTGGGTAACTTTCGGTGCTGGACCCCGGACTCATTTCACCGGCATTATCACCTGCATTTCATTCAGACGCTAAATAACCTAGATGTTGATACAGCGTCGTTAAATTACCGAATAAAATAAAATAAAAATCTTAAATATACTGAGCATATTGGGAATTATTTCATTAGCTATAAAAATACGTTAATTATTTTTTCTCGAAAAAAGAAGTAAAAAAAACGAGCAAAATTGTATTAAACCTTTTTGTTTGAAATATCTCATATGACATTAATGACTAGCTTCGTATTCCAGCTACCTAAAGACATTGGGTATATAGTACGCTGAACACAGGTAATGCAACGGATAAGGATATAAACAAACAGGTCGTCGCTGCGTGTTCATGGAGTACAGTCAACTCCCGACATTCCGAAGCTATCCTATTAAACACATCCTTGAGCAGTGATGTTCATTTTCGTCGTGACCTTTGCAGTGAATAATAATGTGCATTTGTAAGTTACGGAACTTGACATGATTTTATATTGTAAAAAAGCATTTCAATGGCACATACGTTATTGGTGCAAATGTTATGGTTTATTTAACGACGCTCGCAACTGCAGAGGTTATATCAGCGTCGCCGGATGTGCCGGAATTTTGTCCCGCAGGAGTTGTTTTACATGCCAGTAAATCTACTGACATGAGCCTGTCGCATTTAAGCACAATTAAATGCCATCGACCTGGCCCGGGATCGAACCCGCAACCTTGGGCATAGAAAGCCAGCGCTATACCAACTCGCCAGCCAGGTTGACTTATTGGTGCATGATATAGTACAAGATATTCCTATTGTCTGATATTGCAGTCGCTCATCGCTGAAAACCCACTAATTTTCTATGTACTACTCTAGAAATTCCCTAAAATGTAGATTATTTAATTTATTAATTGGGTTGTTGGCACTGAACATCATGGTAGGCTACACAAATCCATGCTAAACGTCGAGTTGTCTTCATAATTTTCAGATTTTGATGGTACTGGTTCTTTTCGATTACATTCAACACACTTTCTGTGCCATTTGGAGTGTCTTTGAGTGCACAATTTTTGTCACATTTATGTTTATTTTACACAATTTATATGTAATGTTGTCTACATTGACAGTGAAAATATTAGTTCAAATATCCTCAACTATGTCCTGCAATAATTCACGCTTGAGCGTCTTACCTAAGGCATTTTACCTCTGCAATAAACCTTCAAGGAGCTATAAAAATGCAGTTATTTAAATAATACGACTAGTAAGAACAGTGATCGATAAGACTACTCACTAATACTGCGTCTCAGTTTTGACTTTCTAGAAGAAGAGGCCAGAGGATGCGTAACTATTTTGTATACGAACGTACCTGTACCTGCGCTGTGACGTCACATACACTTCGAATCAAGCAACTTCTTTCCAGTAGCTGAAATACGGAGCCTATTAATGACATTACCATGGATGAATATAATAATAGGATACGAAAGTTGCTGAGTTTCCCTTAACACATGCTAGATGCGCTAATGTAGAAACTGATGTTGCTGCCATCTGTTGGATGGAGGAGAACTTATTATATCTAGCAGCGCACCAAGTAGCGAAAATAAAAAGTAATTACTCCATGCATTTAGCAGCGCACCTGGTGACGAAAATGTTAAACTATGCAGAAAGTATTCCCTCCCACCCTCATCGATATTTTCAACTAACCCAATTTAAAATAAAACATTTAAATTTTTATTTCTCGCACCATCTTCCACTGAAAATTCTTACCGGAGCCAACAGGAAGATAAAAGAGACGATCTATTTTACATTACCCAATTAAAATATAACCAGAGACAGAAAATAAAGCAAAAGGTTAAATAATTGGGATTGTATTCTTTGGGTATTTAGTGTACAGCACAATGGAAAAGTCTGCAAAAACTACTTAGATAGTTCAATTTATTATATTACTATTACTTTACAATACGTTCAAAAACACTATTTTTACAACATCCATAAACATCACTGCTTAACATACACTGCTTATACACACAATTATTATCACTTTATGTCCACTGATTAGCAAGTTTCTGGCTGCCATCTTGCCTTCTCGAGCATCGTCTGTTCGTGTCGAATTAACGGATAAATAGAGAACTCTGGGTAATCTACCCAACACGTAATTCTAATGTTCACCACCCACAACGTCGGGCGCTGATCATCTTATTTGAGCCCCCTTCCGTCAGATGGTGCTGACCGCAGTTTCGCATCCTATTATATATTCATCCATGACATTACTTACGACTAACTCTGTAAACATGCATATAAATATGTAATAAATATACTTTGCCCTGTATATACTGTTACTCCTTTCCACTTCGCAAAGAATTTGCTTATGATAGCGAAAAAAACTATTTTTCTGTTACAGTAGAATAAATGTAGAACCGAGAGGAAATGATTTTATACTAATATCGCAACATTTCTGTTCCTTTGATCACAATCATAACTGCCAGACATTTTGCTACCGCTGGAACGTATTTCTACAGTTACGATATATAATACAGACCAAGAATTTCAATAAATCAATACAAGACGTGTATTGTTACTGTTACTATGCTAACACATTTTGACAAGACTAACGATCGAGTTTCCAATATACAAGACTTACGTCAGTTCCTCGTGAACTCGCAGACCCTAAAAAAATGTGGTTTTAAAGAGGATATAGCAGTAAATTCACATTCGCATTGCCAGATAAGTATCACCTTACTTTTCTTGGCTAGATTCATCTAATTATTACGTTGTACCGAAGTACATATTTCCGTGCAGAAATTCTGCGTCGTCATATGATGAAGGATATGCGAAAAATAATCACTTAAGGCTGGTCCACAATAAACCGGGAACGGAAACGACAACGAGAACGAGAACGGAAATAATGTTCAAATAAATGTTTTTAAATGTGACCATTCACAATAGTTAATTGTGAATGCTCACATTTAATAGTTATTTATGGTACTTGTGAGGTAAGTGCATCTTTATTGCACGAGGCGTCAGCCGAGTGCTTAAATTACACGAGTGCAATAAAGATCACGCTCACAAGTACCATACGTAATTTTACCCATGACCATAACGAAAAATTATGTTTTATAAAAGAAAAATGTTGAAAATAAGTCCTCATGTAATCACATACCATGGCATGGATTTTAGAATCAATACGTTACTAGGTAGGTTATGATGTAGGAGGCCATGATTAGTAAAGAATGGTATCTAAAGCGTTGGATAAATAACAAATTATAATTAATTATATAATTATAATATATTTTTTCATTTTAAACGTGTATTTTCGTCTTTTTGAAGTTTCAGGAATTATTTAGAAGTCTTCACGGGACTATTGTGATTAAAATAATTTCACATTTTACTTCTGTAAATTTAAGAGGAATATTAAAACTTAATTAATCATCGTGTCTGTTTAGCTCAGTTGGCTAACGCGTGTTGTTTTAAAATCCTATAAACCCAACTTCGCAGGTTCAAGTCTCCTCGCATCCCAAAAGGTAAATTATTACAAAATTTTAAAATGATGCATATTAGATATGGATGTAATGTACAAATTACGACGTAGCAGATAGAGAAAAGAGAAGGAGATTGAGTATATGTATATTTAAGAAATGGTAATAAAGAAGTAGAGGTAGTGACATCTAGTAACTAATATATTAACTTCTTGAGTAATAGTTGAATGGAAAAGTATACGTGTGTGCCCGGGTACTAGGAAAATACTAATGAACTGTGAGATAAAGTTCAAACTGTGAGGTAAAGTCTTTATCTCACTAGTGAAATAAAGTAATGTTGAATAAAAGCCTACTTTACAAACGCAAAAGTATTTAGTAAAGGCATGTTTTTCGTTATGGTCATGGATAAATACATTTATTTTAATAATATTTCCGTTCTCGTTCACGTTGTCGTTTCCGTTCCCGGTTTATTGTGAACCAGCCTTTAGTGATTTAAGACGGCGCTTACTCCGTCGGATCCCAGCCACTTAGTCACTCTTAACGAGTGCACCTCTGCACATGTGTGGACATCTATGACGCAGTGCATGAGGGTAAGTCACTAGAGGGAACCCAAGCGGTGGAACTTAAACTGAGAGGATTCAATCCGACATCGGGATGGGAATCCGGTGTGGCTTAGTGGATAGAGCGTCAGCACGTAGAGTGAAAACCCGGGTTCAAATCCCGGTGCCGGAGAGAATTTTTCTATGTTCCACTCATCCTTCATCATAGATTCATCTCAGTTCGCTTGGACATTCTTTCTTAGACTATATCATTCCTTGCTAGTGTGAATTAGAACATAGAGTTGCTTCGGCTTTTTTTCGTCCGAAAATTCCCTCGTTCTCGAGGAGGTATCGAATCCCATTATTTACAGTTTCAGACAGTAAGGTATCTACTATGCTATACAGAACAAATTAGTTTAGGATACTCTGTGTTATTATTATTATTTTATTGGATTATTTTATTGGATTATTGTATCAACATCTAGGTTATTTAGCGTCTTAATGAAATGAAAGTGATAATGCCGGTGAAATGAATCCGGGGTCCAGCACCGAAAGTTACCCTGCATTTGCTCGTATCGGGTTGAGGGAAAATCCCGGAAAAAACAGCAACTAGGTAACTTGCCCCGACCGGGATTCGAACCCGGGCCACCTGGTTTCGCGGCCAGACGCGCTGACCGTTACTCCGCAGGTGTGGACATTATTATTATTATTATTATTATTATTATTAATTAGTATTATTATTAATATATTATTAATTGTTTATTATTGTCATTATTGAGTGTAATAGTTACCAATGCCACCGGGTATATACCCATTTGCAGTGTGAATACATACATACATACATACACACGCATGCATGCATACATACAGACAAACATACATACATACATACATACATACATACATACATACATACATACATACATACATACATACATACATACATACATAATGAGGCACTTCATTATGTAGCAGAGGAGATACTCGTAACAATTCCAATGAAATGCTGCACGTATTCTTCACTTGAACGCAATTTCTTAGACTAAGAATAATTATTGTTAAACGAAGTAGAGATAAAGGGATGAAATATTAGTTGTCGTAATGAACGAATGCAATGGAATTTTGAATAACGAACTATGTGAAACGACTGTGATACATGGTCAAGCTAGGCGAAGATTCAATTAAAAGGAATAGGAACAGTATGAAAGAAATGAGAGGAGAATCAAGATAAGATATAGAGCAAGTTTGATATATAAAAGGAATGAAAGAAGTGATGAATGATAGAACCCTACTGACATTTTACAGAAACGTAAAATGGAAAAGAGAAGGGGAATACAATTCGTACTATTCAAGAGAGTAAAATATAGATTCGCACAGAAAGGAGTACGCTAGTAAAAGGAAAGAGAGAGAGATTGCAGCAAGAATTTCCTAATGATTATTATAGATCAAAAGCTCGCTATACAGTGCGAGGGGAAAAGTCACAAGATATATATGGGGAATAAAAACACCATAGGTGCTCCATGACGTTCGGTTGTGCAATTAATTGAAAAAAAAAAAAAAACATGGAGTTTGGAAAGAAAACTGTTAACCTAAAACCGATCTCTCTAGTGTAACTGTTTCTGGCGATTATAGTAAAAATAATTGAGTTAAAATTGCATAAACTACACACAACGGACCACTCTGTTAGGAAGTCTGATTTAATATAAACCGTTCGAATCGATTTAAAATTTATTTTTTGTGGTACATTAAAGATATTATACGTACAGTAGTGGCAAAAAAAACCGGACCGACCCTTGTAGCTGATTTTAGAGCCTTGTTCACTCCAGAGCACGATAGACTGGTAACTAAGACTTTCGTGGGTCGAATCCTGCCTGGGAAGGAAACTTTTTTTGTTCCTTATTCAAATCTATTCCCAATACTTTTCGATCGCTGGTAAAATTCATGTTCTGGGAATAATAAGTTAATTAAGTAGTAAAATTTAATCTCCCAATATATATATTGTTCATAGGTTAAAAAAAAGCCTTTGATAAGGTCTTAAAAAACAAATTATGGAAAATACTGTATGAAGAAGGATATCCCAAACATTTGGTAAATATCATAAAAAGTTTATACGAGACAAAAATATTGATAAGAGTAGGTAATCAGATAAGCAATTCAGTAATAGTAAACCAAGGTGTGAAGCAAGGTTGCCCGCTATCTCCAACCTTATTTAATATATACCTCAATAAATCCATAGAAGAATGGCAGAATAAAATATTATTTGGTATAAATTTAGGAACAACTGTATTAAATACAATGCTTTTTACTGATGATCAAATATTGATCGCAGAATCTGAGGATGATCTACAAATGGCAACTAACCAGCTCCAGCTAAATAATAGAAGGATATAATCTAAAAATGTCTAATAACAAAACTAAAACAATGGCTTTCAGTAGGCTTAATCATAGGCGATGTAAAATAGTTATTAATCAAAGGAACTATAGAACAGATATCTTCTTTTAACTACTTAGGCTGCAATATATCTTATTTGGGTGAACAGGATATTAACAATAAGTTGAGCAAATTCCAACAGATGTGTGGAACAATAAGAAGAACTTTAAGAAATAAAACACAGCGCTCAACACAATTAAAATTTTACAAAACCCTAGCAGTGCCATTATTAACTTACGGCTCAGAGAACTCGTCATTAAACCGCGCATCAAAAAGAAAAACCCAAGTAAGTGAAATGAAGTTCCTGCGAGGTTTTGCCGGTTATACTTTATTGGATCATCAAAGAAATGAAAATATCCGACAATTATTAAATATTTTTAATTTAGAAGAAAATATTAAAAATCAGAAACAAAATTGGTACCAATATATTACAAGAATGACCAATGATAGATTACCAAAACAAATTATGGATTATGCACCAACAGGATAGAGAAATGTCGGAAGACCGAAAATAAGATGGACAGATGATTTAAACATTGAAGACGGAACAGGCCAATAGGTCTAATCCCTGTAGCTGAAGAAGAAGAAGTAAAATATCGCTGCAATCGAAAAGTATTAGGAATAAATTTGAATAAGGAACAAAAAAAGTTTCCTTCCCAGGCAGGATTCGAACCACGAAAGTCTTAGTTACCAGTCTATCGTGCTCTGAAGTGAACAAGGCTCTGAAATCAGCTACAAGGGTCGGTCCGGTTCTTCTTTTTTTCTTTTTGCCACTACTGTAAATACTTTTCAATTATCCACTGGCATTTTTTTCTATTCAGTACTTATCTTTATGTAATTGTGACAATGCTTTCTACAAAATACTTCAGAGCGCTACTGTATGTATGTAAAGGGACATCATTTTATTTTTACTAACATTTTTAATATTAACCTGGCTATACCTTTGGATTAATGATTGAGACCCGGAAACACCGTTTGCTACCTCCTTCCATGACTGTAGTTCGATGATACTGGCGTAAAATACAAACAAATCACTTTACTAGGTACAGGAGGAAAGAAAAGTAGTTCATCCATTTACGTAAAGTAGGAAATTTCGCGATTTTGAGTGTGAAAATTTTCATTAGGTTTTTGTTTAATCAAAATACAGTACAGTATTAACAATAAATGTTTTTACTCACGAACTGAGTTATCCATGCGAACGTATTCATTATGCAGTGTATATTATACTCTCTACAGCACATTAGCGTACGAAATAGAGAATGAAGTTAAAATGAGAAATAATCATAATATGGATATTTAAACACATATTTGAAAATAGTGGCCGTTCATTTCGATACAGGCTTCAGTTCTTTTGTGCCTATTATCGCACTACAAACTATTGCATCTAATTCCAATTACCGGTTTCGTCCTTCATACTTAGTAACTCATGTTGAAATAATTCTGTACCTACTCTATAAAAGAATACCTTACCTACTGTAAATTCAGTCTTCACTTCTGCCCGACCCGCACAGATAAAATTACTCAGACATGCTATCTACTGTCCGTCCAAGTGGTTATGTCGCAGAATCGTAGAAAGGGGGGAGGATCGCGTGACAGTTAATTACTTAACGAGGCCCTTTTATTTAAGTTATTTTAAACAGTTGCATAATATTACGTAGACGTCCAATTAATTCCTAACAAAAATTAATGTTTTCAGAAAAGAGCTAAGAAAGCCCAGCCACTAGTCTTTACAGTGGAGCGAGCAGAAGCAGGTGGGGGAAATCGGGTTGCGACGTAGGCAAACGGACGACAGTACCTGTGCGAAAATATGATTCAATATTGGAAGTTTTCGTCACTGGAAAACGCGAATATATTTCTGAAACGTACTAGTATCAGTACTGCGGTCTTGGTTCTATGTGGAAGACAGTTGGAACTTCGTTAGTAGAAGGGGAGTGAAGTACATTCAAAAACTCAGGTACAATAAAAGTTGAAGTAAAAATAAAATGATGTCCCTGTATATGTGTATGTGTATATGTATGTGTATGTGTTTGTGTGTGTATATATGTATGTAATGTAATGTATGTATGGTTCATAATTTTTAATGAAAGATTTCACTTATAGCCTACATGGCAATATTCATTGGAATTGAATAACCCTGTACCGTGGACTGGAATAACAGCAGCGTTGCTGCATTCTTGGTATTGAACAAAATGAATTAATGAGCGCTAGAGGAACTATTGACCTCGATGACCGCGGTGGGATACGAATCACACTCGCTCTCTCGGTCGGGTAGCTCGACTCATTCATTTGTTTTAAAGCGTAACAATCAGCGATGCGACAGCACGATAAAACCTAACATGTTCCGTATCATTAAATACTGATTGCAAATCATACCACCACATTATTCAAAACTAATTCATCGGGTCCAGTGTCGCACTGTGACCCTGAACGTCTCACAATTGCGAGTCCATGAAATAATTGATAACCACCTCTGATAAATTAATAGTAAGCTATGAATTCTTCTCAGAGTTGTTGGAAATGTTTAATTGAACATGTAAATAATAATAATACTTACTTACTTACTTATTGGCATTTAAGGAACCGGAGGTTCATTGCCGCCCTCACATAAGCCCGCCATTGATCCCTATCCTGAGCAAGATTAATCCATTCTCTACCATCATATTCCACCTCTCTCAAATCCATTTTAATATTATCTTTCCATCTACGTCTCGGCCTCCCCAAAGGTCTTTTTCCCGCCGGCCTCCCAACTAACACTCTATATGCATTTCTGGATTCGTCCATACGTGCTACATGCCCTGCCCATCTCAAGCGTCTGGATTTAATGTTTCTAATTATGTCAGGTGAAGAATACAATGCGTGCAGTTCTGCGTTTTGTAACTTTCTCCATTCTCCTGTAACTTCATCTCTCTTAGCCCCAAATATTTTCCTAAGAACGTTATTCTCAAACACCCTTAATCTCTGTTCCTCTCTCAAAGTGAGAGTCCAAGCTTCACAACCATATAGAACAACCGGTAATATAGGGGAGAGTCAGGTAGTGTCGGACATAGGGTAATATCGGACAGTGAGTTTCTTTCATCTACCACGCGATGATAGTACCTGATTGACATGGTTGCGTTTCTGTGATGTCATTCAGGTACTACCATATGGTGGCAGATGAAAGAAACGCACTGTCCAATACTACCCGATGTCCGATACTACCCGACTCTCCCCTAACTGTTTTATAAATTCTGACTTTCAGATTTTTTGACAGCAGACTAGATGACAAAGGCTTCTCAACCGAATAATAACAGGCATTTCCCATATTTATTCTGCGTTTAATTTCCTCCTGAGTGTCATTTATATTTGTTACTGTTGCTCTAAGATATTTGAATTTTTCCACCTCTTCGAAGGATAAATTTCCAAAATAATAATAATAATAATAATAATAATAATAATAATAATAATAATAATCCGTGGCGTGAAGGGCCTAGACCGACCAGCCGGCTGCTGGCTTCACGCCCACATGCCGAAGCAAAGGTGGACGATGATCCAACCAGAATGGAGGTATCGTGTGGTTAGCACGATGATCCCCCCAGCTGTTATAGCTGGTATTCTCAACCGGATTTCGCTACCTATCGTAGCTCCCCAAGTTCATCACGATGCTGGGTCGGCACCGGTCCTATACACTGGCCGAAATTTCATGAGAAAATTTCTTCCCCCATGAGGACTCGAACCAGCACGCATTCCGTAACGCGAGTCCTAGGCAGGATGCCTTAGACCACGACGCCACGGCGCGGGACGAACATGTAAATAGTGTTTGAAATATTGCCATCCTGAGAGTAGCCATCAATAAAACGGAACCATTTTTGGTCAGTAGTCAGGTTATAGGTTACATCATAATTCACTGAACAACAAGAATTTTGCTCCGACTTAAAACAATGTATCCCTTATGGTTTGGTGTGCGCTGAATCCGAAAAATCATCTCTTTGCTTCGTAACACAAATTCCACAATTTGGGACATCTGGCCGACATCTACGGCTGACCACTAGGATCCAGAATACAAAGCAGAGGTTAAATGAAAAATATAATATGATTGGGGGGAGAATACGGAACAATGATAAATTTAAAAATAAAGTACAATTTGATTTCGGAGAAACTTGAGATGAAAATACATTGAAGAGTAATGAAATGAAGTAAAAAAAATATATAGTACGTAGTGTTATACAAGTGATTGTGTAAAATGGATAATGAATATCTCATTACCATTAGGCAAATTTTGTTACTGTCCTCATTAGAAAATCTAAGAAAAAGGAGAATGGTTTTGGTTAACTTAAATTAAGTTCTCCTAGTGCCAAAAAGAAGTCCTTTCACTTCCCATGTATTAATATTAATTTTGTATCTCTCACTGAAGTGAGGAATACATGGGTTGTAAATAGACTTCTTTTCATCGTTAACGTTATTGGCTTGTTGATCATCCTTCTCAAAACGGACAGTGGGGTCAAGAATGAGGCTTCTTTGATTCCGGCGATCGATGGCTATAATGTCTGCTCTTCTCGTTGACCCATTCTCAGCCAAGCAGTGCACTTCTTCGTAAACCTTTCACTTTGCCTTCCGAAGGGTGGTTGCGATGGAGCTTCTCACTTTATGGTGGAGATTGTTCCTCAGTAGTTCTCCTTTAGGGCAATAACCCAAAACATGCCCAAGAGTTTCTACTTAGTTGCATCCTGGATGACGACAGTTTTGTTCTTGGAAGGAACGACCTGGCACCGATCGTACTGCTGCGATGTTGGTGGACATCTTTATGGCATTGGTCCGCCCTGAGGATGAATCCCTCTTCTATTACTAATCCAAGAGTTGTTTTATGGATCTTCACTATGATTTCACTTTTCGATAAGCGCTCTGGCGCGGGTTGGAGGTTGTAAACCAAAACAGAAGCTAATGCATTTTATGCGTTTATGACCTATTTCCGGTTTCTTATGGTTGTTGGCATGTTTTTTTGTACTTCTAATAAATAAAAAGATATTGGTCCCTTGTATTCAGTAAATTTCATAAGTTCAAAGTGAGGTCTACGCAATGAACAAACAAAGGTGTGGTTTTCAGTGTTTAAAAGAAAAACTTTAACAGTTTCAGTGAAGGCAAATTAAAAGAGAGCATTTTCATCAGTTCACAAATTCGTAAAGTTCTGGCTGACTCTTTGTTTGAGGGGAAACATTCCGTTACAGGAAAAAAATGGCATGGCGCACTTTCGAAGATGTTTGCTAAAATTTCCTCGGAAATTCTAGAGCAGGCAACTACATCAAACCTGTGGAAACCATGTTAAGTGCATATGAGAAATTGGGGTGCAATATATTTCTCAAAATATACTTTTTACATTCTCATTTGAATTTTTTCCTCCTAACCTTGGAGCGGTAAGCGACGAGTATGGGGAAAGATTTCATCAAGAAATATCTGAAATGAAAAGACGATATAAAGGAAGATCATCATCCAGCATGCTTGCAGACTATAGTTGGATCCTTGTAAAATACAGCACTGGGTCTAGTTATAAACGGAAGTCATGCACAAAATCCTTTTAAATAGTAAGTTCAAATTCCGAGATTTTTCCCATTGTACACATGAAATAACTTTATTGTTGTGTTTTTTTGTGTTTTAAACTATGTAACATCATTTTTGCATCCAGTACATATTTTGCAAATAGTATGAGGCATTTTGCATCCCTAGTCTGCTGTAATTTTATTAGTAGCATTGTAAAATAAAAAAGTATTTTCATAAAAATAATTCACTTTCCCCGAAAAATGGTACGTGATGGGCCAATTTGCATTTTAAATATAGATTTAGGGCATAGCCTACGTATTAATAACATTCACCTATTTTTATTTCGGAACAAGACAAAAAGTAAAAATTTGTTGTTCAGTGATGTGCGACGCTACGTCATTCTTATAGACCTTTAGCCAAGCTATGAAAACCTATAGCAATCAAACATTCACGATACCATAGCAACTCGCATTAAAGCATAATTTCTCAATGATACCCAACCTAACTAGGGTTTCTTTTAAAGAAAAAATTGAATTAAACATAAATATTCATTTAGAATTGATTAGGAGGTCGATTATAATATTAAATAATATATAATATTAAATAATAATTAATAATTATTAAACCCTGGTTGGGACGGCTATCAATTTTCTATCTACGGACGATATTGTAAGAGATTAAAAACTTAAGTAAAACTAGGAATTTCTATATCTAAAAATACATATTAATACCGATACCTTAATTTTCGTTAGCGATCAGATCTTAGTGAAAAAAATAAATAAAAATAAATTTAGATTTTCATTCAGCAATTAAACGATATACGCAAAATCAAATGTGAAATAGCGAAGTATGATACGGAAATAAATTATGATTTTTAATTGGAAAAATTAATTACATTAAAATATACAGCTCAAGCTGTATGGACCAGTGAAAATCGGAAGAAGTCACTACACTCTGAACCGGAAAGTAAGGAGAAGGAGAAAAGGATAGGGACACTAAACAAATTATGGGAAGAGTTCACCGAAAATCATGAAGATTTTCCAAAAAGAAATTTGTCTATTTCACTTCTTTATAATTTATATTTTCATACCCTGAATGAATTTAGTTCAATTCTGATTTATGAATACTGTAGGTATGTAAATGTTTTTAATTAAGACTCTAAGGGGATGTTGCATTTAAAGATCTGTCGAAATTAATTTTTCATCAAAGAATTCTATTTTACAAATCTCTGATTAGAAATCTTGTAACTTTTTGTTCTAAAGTTTGGCTCCCTGAAGTTACTAGGTGAATATATCGAAGGAGAATTGTACCGCGTTACATAAATATTCATTTTACTTTCAAGTCCATTTTTCCGTAAGTTTGTTTTTCTTGATTCACCACCATCTATTCATTCTGGATTAAATTTTTACACGTATTTATGAGGTAGCTGCATGTATCTATGAATTTATTTTGTAAGAAATTCTGCTAGTTTATTTTAGTAACATTTTTTTTAATTAATTATAGAAAAATAACTGATTTGAAATTTAAAAATAATTTTGAAAGTGAATAAATTAGATATTTCATAAAATGAATGCATAGAAATGTTCCTCTATGTCTTGTGAATGTAACAAAAAATAAACTTAAAATTGAGATCTTCTACTAAAAACTGAGTTTGGAAATATTTCTAAACTATATTTATTTATTTATTTATTTATATATTTATTTATTTATTTATTTATTCTGGTGTAGTTAAGGCCATCAGGCCTTCTCTTCCACAACACCAGGAATACAAATACAATAATAGAAATAAGCAGAAAAAAATACACAACATACAATGTAAAGCTACACGAGAAATAAAGAGAGAGAAAAAAAAAACAAAGTAAAGCCACACAAATATATAGCCTAGAAAAAATTTAAAAAATATTTCGGAGTTCAAAATTTGGATTTTATTAGTCCTTCACATAGTTAACATGTTTTCGAAATTTGGTTGAAAAAGATTAGGAAAAAAGTTTTCATTTTTATTGGACTGTCCCCTTAAGTTGTGCGATATCATGAAAAATGGATTGAAGAGTTTCTTGGGAATGTAGAATAGCAAATTATTTATATATAATGCCTTAATACTACAACCTGAAGGGTAATCGAAATCAGCGTAGGCCCAGTAAACGATAGTCTACTGTCTGAAATATGGAAGACATATAAATGAAATGGAGAGTAAACATAACAAGAACGTTCATAATCATTACCATGTTAAGGCAAATTTAATTTCAAATGTGGGAATTTCTGTGATCTGTGACGCAAGCAACGGTTAACCAGTAGGTTTAATGCTACATTTAAATAACAGTTGTAGATTTGAATCCGCCCCTGGCATTAATTTGGTCCGTTTACATGGCTAGAGCCTTTGTTTTCTTCAGTGAAAGCACGACAATGTTACTGCCTCGTTTAATAGAAGTTCTACTGTATATGTGTGGTATTAAAGCGAAGCACTGGAAAGCTGGCATAGCGTAAACTATGAATGCAGTTAATATATATAGATATAGACCCCACAATGCGATTCATATTTGCATATACAGGATGTATCTTAATTAGACCGACAAACTTTGTTTTCAGATAGTGAACGTTTTTAGGCACATTTTGGCACAGAACACGGGAACGCTGACTGCCCTTTTTCATGCTGCAAGACATACTTTGAAACTTTAATTAACATGTTTTTATTATGGATAATGAGTCTACTAATTAATCATATACCTTAATTTAGTTTTAAGCCTTTTCAGGCATCTTCAGGTCCTCTAAAAGTATTTTTGTAATGAACGCTGTGACCGCATGAAATGTTGTGGGCCATTAACTAATTACTGTTACATATTATAAATTTCATCATCATCATCATTATCCGTCACGAATTAGGCCTGTGTAGACCTGTTTCGGCCCCATCTAGCAGTCTTCTAAAGAGTCTTCCTGACCGTCGATGTCCTCTGGGTTGATATTGCATCATCATTTTGGGGATTTTTGAATTGTCCATTCGTTTTACATGGTGTAACCAATTTAGTTTGTATCTGTTTATTTTTTCTTCTACTGACTCTACTTCTAATTGTTCCAATATTTCTTCATTCCTTTTTCGATCTAAAAGGTATATCTTGCTGTCGTCTGAGAAATTTCATTTCCGTTGCTCTGATTCTGCTCATATATCTTTTCCTTAAAATAAATTTGATCATGTAAATTACAATTATTTTAATATCTGAATTTAAACTCAATGTACTGGAATTGATATATGTTCTGTAGTTATAACTTTACTCAAAGTACGTTAGTATTATATTCATTTATATTATTTATTATCTTCTTTTGCCCCGAACTCTCCCTTCACCACTCATATTAGTGCATCCTTCAGTAGGCAGTTTCTTCTCAACCAGTGACCTAAGCAATTCCTTTTCCTCTTCCTTGTCAGTTTCAGCATCATTCTTTCTTCACCCACTCTTTCCAATACAGTTTCGTTTCATATTCTGTCTGTCCACTTCACACGCTACATTTTTCTCCATATCTACATTTCAAATGCTTCTATTCGCTTCTCTTCACTTTGTCGTAATGTCCATTTTTCTATCTTATACAATGCCACACTCCACACAAAGAACTTCCCTAGTGTCTTTCTTAGTTCTTTTTTTTCGAGAGGTCCGCAGACGATGCTCCTTTTTATATTAAAAGCTTCCTATGCCATTGCTATCCTCCTTTTGACTTCCTGGCAACAGCTAATGTTGCTACTTATAGACACCCCAAGTATTTGAAGCTGTCCATTTCCTCTACTGCTTCATTTAGAATTCGTAAGTTTACCTTCTTTATTTTTCTTTCTGTCTTCGTCTTGTTTGCATTTATCTTCATCCCATAGCTACTGGTCACAGTTGTCATTTAACTCCAGTACATATCCCTTCATATCGTCTCCTCTCCTGCTAACAAACAGCGTATTCCGAATCTCACCGGACCGGTGGACAACAATGACGTCACGCTGCAGCGTAATAGGAACAAAACTGCTGGAAGGTTCGATGGCTATCATGGCGGCTGTACAAGTTGTTGTCTGTGCTACGCTAGCAAGATTTTGGGAAATTTCCGTACTGCCATCTCGATCAAAGAAAAGAGAGCATAAACAATTTATTTCTTGAACCGGTAGTAATAACTGGTCCGTTGACATGTTCGCTCATAAGCCATTAACATATTGTTTTTACGTTGTGCTCATTACAAACAATACAGCAGAACACACCGCCATGACACAACAGTGCACGATGTCATTCGTCTGCTAATTCCCGCCCTATACAAGAACCAATCAGATTCACTGATGGCGGCTGATGGAGACTGCCACCACCTCTGCAAGTTGATGGCACCGGTGCGACACCGGTGGAGCATTAGTGACGTCATCGTTGAAATTCGGAACACCGTGATGCTATCAGATTGCTCAGCGCTGAGATTCGGAATACGCTCAAAGCCACATCATCAGCAAATGTTACGCACTTTATTCTTTTTCCTCTTACTTTCACTCCTCCCATGTTCTGGAAACAGTTCTTCACTAAATCCTCCCAGTAGATGTTGAACAGGGTAGATGATAAAGGGTATCCTTGTACTCCAATTATTACAATAATCGCTTAGTTAAGGTTGCATGTGTCTCAAAATTCATTATGTGTTCACAAACACGCCACTTATAAGTAGAGCTGTCGATCGATCAAAATGGTTAATCGATTAACTATTTGAATTTAATCGATTAATCGATAGATTAATCGAGTTTTGATCGAGTTGAAAAATATTTAATACTTACTTACTTACTTACAAATGGCTTTTAAGGAACCCGAAGGTTCATTGCCGCCCTCACATAAGCCCGCCAGCGGTCCCTATCCTGTGCAAGATTAATCCAGTCTCTATCATCATACCCCACCTCCCTCAAATCCATTTTAATATTATCCTCCCATCTACGTCTCGGCCTCCCTAAAGGTCTTTTTCCCTCCGGTCTCCCAACTAACACTCTATATGCATTTCTGGATTCGCCCATACGTGCTACATGCCCTGCCCATCTCAAACGTCTGGATTTAATGTTCCTAATTATGTCAGGTGAAGAATACAATGCGTGCAGTTCTGTGTTGTGTAACTTTCTCCATTCTCCTGTAACTTCATCCCGCTTAGCCCCAAATATTTTCCTAAGCACCTTATTCTCAAACACCCTGAACCTATGTTCCTCTCTCAGAGTGAGAGTCCAAGTTTCACAACCATACAGAAGAACCGGTAATATAACTGTTTTATATAAAATATTTAATACTATTATTGTTAAATTTAACTTGTGTCTTGTGATAAACATAAGTATTAAATATTGTATATTTGTGTATATTGTATCCTTATACTACAAAACAACTACTATACAGTAATTACTTACTAATATATTTTTATTATGAGGCTTATAATTTATTGTGTAAATTTCTCCGGGAATTTTTTAGACAAACATAAATAAGAAAAAGTTTGAAGACTTACCTAGTTAATACTGCTTCATCCATGATTTTAAACATGTGAGCGCTTTCACTTGCTCCGAATTAAGTGTTGCTCTACGTTTAGTAACAATGTTTCCTGCATCACTAAACATGAAAAAACTTTTTTTTTCTGTCAAGCACTTCTCCACGATCGTTCAATTTATATCCAAACGTTTCACCGAGATTACCTCAAATTCTCATATGACATAGGCCTAATGGAGTTTACACTTTTCACAGACCACAGAAAACTGATTATTGTTTTTTATCAAACTGAACACACAACCTTCATATACAAACTCAGTACAGAAACTGCAAGCACCTGCAAAGTACAGCGGTCGAAACAGAAGACTGGCCCCTTTTGTAATCCGAATTACCAGATTTTAGAAAAAGAAGAAGATAGTTACGCTCTCACTTGCACACAGTGTAGACATGGCTATTTTATAACGAATGAGAGAGACGAATCCCAGAAAAGTATGTATTTCATATGCTAGGAAGATGAGCTGACAACAAGGTGGAAGTTTTCTTGAAAAACCATAAAACTTAATAAGAATTTCGCACTGTGTTACAACTTTCAATAGAGGTAGACTAGGTCACTGCCCTCATATCTCCATCTCTTTCTGAAGTGTTTGTGCAAATATTTTTCCTACAATACCTGGTTTACAGTTAGAAAATAACAGTATTATTGTACTTTTAAGTAAGCAATTTCTGAGGGAGAAATATTGTCGGAATTTCTAGTATGAGTTTGTATTAACAAAATAATAATTAATATCAACTACAACCGATTAATTTTAATAGACTCGATTATTCGATTAAATATTTTTTGAACGATTAATCTTACAACAGAAATTGATCGATTAATACATTAATCGATTAAACCCCACAACACTAATTATAAGGTGAATAAATAATATTTGCTATTAATATATAAGACTGTGTATTATTTTGTACAACAGAATGAAATAGAATGCGCATAGACTGATGTAGGCTATATTAAGCGCATTTTGTTACGATTTAGAGTTTATATTTTAAATTCTGGTAGTGTTGTGCACAATGTTCATCTATTTACTTGGCATTTAAAGTAAAATTTCCATTAAGGGTGATATAATGGTGTAGCTTAGTTAGAATAATTAATTTCAGCAAGGCCCGATGCGTAAGAGAAGTAAAAGCATTTTTACAGGAAATAGCCTTTGTTAGGTCGGGCCTATCTCGGGCCGGCTTGTTTTTCTCGCACGCTTGGCGCGCCATATATTTTCTTGCAGTTCGTGGTGTTGGACCTGGGCCAGTGTCGACGACGAGGGCTCCGAAGGCTCGGTGCGTGTTAGGGGTCCCTTCTGGGAAATTACCTTTCAACTAACAAGATTTGCTTTTATTCATCCTCTTAACTAAACGTCTAACCAGGCCGTGTTTTTCAGAGAAGCTAGGAGATCCAATTTGGAAACAGTTTGTGTAAACGTAACAACCTTCACTTTTGAGCATTGAAACCTCATTCATTCACCGATCCACTCTGCCTGGCATGAAAGCGCTCAGATTAAGTTGGCTATGTAATAGAGGAACAGTCTGAACATCTTTATTATACCACAGTCTACTATATACAGTCGCGAAGCTCAATATGTACTAAAAATGCAAACATGGGTAGTTGCCCACCACTAGGATCGCTACTATCGCCTCATCATCGCATATCTCTCTCCTAGTAGACGACAAAATATGTTACACTTTCGTTTTGTTCTTTTGGAAAAATTAACACCTTCCTTCCATTATTGAAATATTAAATGCATGAAGTTAATTTATTATTTTAATGAAGTATATTAAATTCCACCATAAACTCGAAGATACCTGCAAGAAATAGGTTAATATTATTTTTGTTTGTGCAAAACGAACTGAAATTTACTATAATCGCTTCACTCATTCAAGATTATAGCGATAATTAACTATGAAATCAATAAATATTAATTTGCATTTCCCTTTACAACAATAATAATGGAAATATGAATTAATGGAGTAACTTACGTGTACCGGTACTTGTAGTGTAGGCTTACGTAGTAAACAAAGTGGGATGAGGTTAAGCAATAATGATCACACCAGAATTGGAAATAAAACGTAATCAATAAATTTTATTGTAACAGACTTTTTCTACGTCTCTAGTAAAGTAACAAATACAAATAACAACAAAATTAACAGCTATAATTAAAAACATATCCTTTGAAAAAAAAGTAGGCCTAAGCAATAATAATCCCACCAGAATTGAAAATAAAACGCGATCAATAAATTTCATTAAAACAGACTTAATTTTTCTACGTCTCTAGTAAAATATTATTATTCCAATTATTGTATTTTAGCCATTAACATTTTCATTACAACCAATAAGGAACATTTCACAAGCATCAATGTGAAATACGCAACGAGCTAGCACTCGATGGAAATACGACACAGTCCAAAGTCGACCGTGGACAGTCTATTGTTTCTAGTTGCTAACCGCTTGGAGCGCTTTATCACGAGATTTGCAAAAAATCACCTCAAGCTTCGCGACTGTATATAGTAGACTGTGATTATACGCAGTAATTTAGAGTTGTTAGAATCATGATATGAAACAAATAACCCGTGTGAAGGGGCTCTATTAATTTCAGTGCATTTTAAAACGTAAGGACTGTTCTTTAACACGGAAAATTTGGAAATATTGTGTATGACTGCACTGCTTTAGAGCTCGCGATCATAGTTTCAAGTTCCTTGTAGAACAGAGTTCCCATGTCGTCTACCAAGGTTATGGGAATTTGTCACAGTTTTTTCGTCATCGTTATAATTAGTCACACTAAATTCTTAACAGATTCATATTCGCCACAGGTGTAAATTTGTCACAGGTGATTTATTGATAACTAAAGGGCGGAAAAATGTGCGTTATGCCTTAAGTTCAGTGTCAACGGACTATGGTGTTATCATTCACTCAAGTAAACAGCGGCAAGAGAGTACAGTCTGGTAATGAGGACTTCATTACTCCATTCAATCGATCTATAAGTCAGCAGTGCCTGGGAAAAGTGACATTAGTCACTTTCCACAACCCTTATTTGATAATTTATTGACAACTTACGGAACATCTGCTCGCTTGGAAAAAGAGGCATAAGTATTTCTCCCATTACAATAATTCATACAGAAAAACATCAATTCGACATAAACCAGTGTAAGTTGTCAATAAATTATCAAAAAAGGTTTGTGGAAACTGACTTATGTCACTTTTCCCAGGCTCTGCAGAAATACTGGAATGAAGTTGTAATATAGTTATGATGATTTGAAGACTTACCTGAAATGTTAGCTGCCACCGCCTGATGATTAAAGAATGCATTATACTGAACCACAATATACATCCGTAAATTATCGAAAGAGAAAGTTCGACGTCTCTCACTCAAACAGTTTTTCAACATCGAAAAGCGTCTTTCCGTGTCACAAGATGTTAAAGGTGCAAATGAAAAAAGCGCCGTAGTTGTCGTTTTTCCCTCCCCTCAAAATGTTACACATAACTGTATAACCGGTATTTTTTTTTTTTTTTTTTTTTTTTTTTGTAGAATTTGTGAAATTTTTCTTTCACCTTTTCACCTCTTATGAAGTTTCTTGAACGAAATATTTGCAGAAATCATATTACATAAATCCACATTAAATTCAGATCGTGTATGTATTTTTTATTAATTGATGTCGAAAACCTTTGTACGTTTTCAGTATGTTTCTTGCTGTTACAATGCTTCTCTATGTAATATTTCCTATGTATTTTAACTTCACTTTTACACACGGTACAGAAAATATTTTCGCCTTGCGGAATTTATTTCTTAGACTGTTTAATTCCAAATCCTTCGACTTAGGTATTTTAAATTACTTTAACACAAGACTACCACCTGCACAAAGTCAATAAACAAAGTTGTAAACACCTGGCATACTTTCCTACACGACTAGAGTTGACACTGAACGTCATTTGTTGATTCCTCTCATAGTGCATTAATGTTATTGCGCTTGAATCTGTGACGTCATCCATACTTCAGACCAAACTAACCTGTATCGCGTGGTAACGCACATTTTTCCGCCCTCTATTGATAACAATTGAAATTTACAATTTAAATTGGTCACAGGTTATTTATTTGTAACAATTTGAATTTGTCACAGGTAATTTATTGATAACAATTGAAATTGACAATTTAAATTGGTCACAGGTTATTTATTTGTAACAATTTGAATTTGTCACAGGTAATTTATTGATAACTATTGAAATTGACAATTTAAGTTGGTCACGGGTTATTTATTTGTAACAATTTGAATTTGTCACAGGTAATTTATTGATAACAATTGAAATTGACAATTTAAATTGGTCACAGGTTATTTATTCGTAACAATTTGAATTTGTCTCGGGTAATTTATTGATAACTATTGAAATTGACAATTTAAATTGGTCACAGGTTATTTATTTGTAACGATTTGAATTTTTCACAGGTAATTTATTGATAACTATTGAAATTGACAACTTAAATTGGTCACAGGTTATTTATTTGTAACGATTTGAATTTGTCACAGGTAATTTATTGATAACAATTGAAATTGACAATTTAAATTGGTCACATATTATTTATTTGTAACAATTTGAATTTGTCACAGGTAATTTATTGATAACAATTGAAATTGACAGTTTAAATTGGTCACAGGTGATTTATTGATAATAATTGTAATTGACAATTTAAATTGGTCACAGGTTACTTAGTGACAACAATTTGAATTTGTTACAGGTGATTCATTGGTCAATAATTTAGCTAGTCATACAGTAAATTTTATGTTATTTTATTGTAAGTTTCCTACTATATTATGACTCAGTGCCATATCATTCTTGGAAAATGTCTCGATAACAAAAACACGATGCTGCGCACTCCACGACTCCATGACTGCTAAAATGTCACCAAACAAACTGATAAACGATTATCGATCCATACGCATAACTCTCCACGTTACTCAGTAAACGGCCTTATAAAATCGTACAACTCCTTTGCCGCATCCTGTATATTCAATCAAATAGTGAAAAGAAAAATAAACGTTGGTCTGGATGGCGCAGTCAGTAGAGTGCTGGCCTTCTGTGCCAGAGGTTGCGGGTTAGTTTCCGGTCGAGGTCGATGGCCTTTAAATGCGATAGGCTCATGTCAGTAGATTTATTGGCATGTAAAAGAACTCCTGTGGGACAAAATTCCGGCACACCGGCGACGCTGATATAACCTCAGCAGTTGGGAGGGTCGTTAAATAAAACATAATTAAAAAATAAAGCGAACTAATAAAAAAACAAAAAAACACAGCATTTCACAAAATTATAAAACACTTCCAAATATGCAGAACACATCATAAATGCTAACCACACCTACAGCGACATAAACATAGACATGAAAATTCTACATATTCAACAAAAAAAACAGAAACTAAACACACTATAACAATACGAAAAATATAGACACATAAAAACACATCCAAATAAAATTGTCGACACACAACTCAATTTCAGAACACACACACACACACACTCTTTCACGCCTCATTACACTACACAAACACACCCCAACAGGAAACGCAAATAAAAGACCCAAGACCAGCACCAACCAGTTCTGAAGATGGTCCATAACAGGCTGAAACTCGTCAACCAGTTACTATTATATTTAACACGCGAAAGCTTATAGTACATATTCCGAAGTGATATAGTGTTAAAAGTTATGTAATCAAGATGTATAATAAAAAAACTCCATTTGAACTTTTTTCATTATTCTTGTTATTATTATTATTATTATTATTATTATTATTATTATTATATTAGTCCATGATAGCACCTTAAGTTACACATACATCATATTGCAATTCCTATTAATTTAGAACATGTTTTAACTCATTCTGAGCTGAATCTTTTAATGATTTTCCACAATTCCGGGTGCACAAGGTCATAGAGACACCATAGAGGAACAAAAAAAACAAAGCAATCCTCTTCCTAATAACAGATGGCCAAAGAACTGGCAGTTTCTGCACTCTATCGGTAAAGAACGAAACTATATATGAGGATACCAAATGGAATCATCAGGAAAATCATACGAGTCAGAGATTACAAAAATGTTAATGATTGCAAATGGACTCATTGGAGCGGAAAGGGTTAAAATTCAGTTAGTGATTTGCTGTACTCAATTAGACTTTAAAGTTATATAAGCTGTTTTATTCTTGTTTTCTGCGAGATCATTGTCCATAATGGTGTTAAAGGTGGAAATCAATACGCATTTAGCATTTCCGAACGACTACATAACATGTGTTATCAGTCCTTCATAATAATAGTCAGTGGTAATCATTAATTTCACATGGATGAGATAGGTGTAGCTTTTTATATGTAAGTTATGTTCGATTTGCTGCGACCCCAAAATTAGTTTCCTGTGAAAATATGAATAGTGGATGAATAACATTCAATCCAAGCATAGACGGTGATGGGTATCCAGAATTAAATATCATGAATTAGCAGATTCACAAATGAATTGTGACGGAATCAGTTTCATGCATTAAATTTATTTAGTTCCCTGTTACACACAAGGGAATGTAATAAAGTTGCATTTTGTGAAGTAATATGACCTCTGGCTGTTTGTACACGAAGCAATTAATGATATACTATTTATTAAAGATAACAAATTTGAGTATTTTTACATGCTCATTGAGTTTGTAATACTGCAAATGATTCCAACCACAACATTTCAATCCAGCTTTGTGGCTACGGGAGACTTTAATGTAGAGGGTATTTCAAAAGTCAGTCAAATATTAAACCACCATAAATATTATAATATTTGAGATAGGGGAAAAAACAAAAACATCATAGTGTTGGGCACACAAACATTGGGAAGATGTCCGCCGTTCTCTTGTTCAACGTACATAATTCTGTCTGCGACACCATAAATAATGTCTAGGAATATTGGGCAATTTCTTGCGAGATGGCATCTTTTAGTTGTAGCAGGATTTTTGGATGTATCAGGAAAACTCGTTCTTTAAGGTAACCGACAACTAAAGTCGGCCGAATTGAAATCTGGAGATCGCGAAGGCCACATTGTTGGAAAGTGCCTACTGATAAATATCTGCGTAATTAATCGTTTTGCAGGGATGAAGATGTGGGCTGGAGAGCCATCTTGCATGAAGATTGTGTTCTCCATATCGTGATTCCTCAGTCTAGGGATGACGAAGTTCTGTAACATGCTGTAGTAGCGCTCCCCTTTTACTGTAACAGTCTGTCTTATTCCATTATTGTCCACACCTGTGGAGTAAAGGTTAGTGCGTCTGGCCGGGAAACCAGGTCGCCCGGGTTCGATTCCCGGTCGGGGTAAGTTACATGGTTGAGATTTTTTCCGGGGTTTTCCCTCAACCCAATATGAGCAAATGCTAGGTAACTTTCGGTGCTGGACCCAGGACTCATTTCACCGGCATTATCACCTTCATATTCAGACGCTAAATATCTAAGATGTTGATAAAGCGTCGTAAAATAGCCTACTAAAAATTAATGGTGGAATAATTGAGGCTCGTTTTCCGACCAAAGCCATCAATAGGCACTTTCCAACAATTTGGCCTCCGCGATCTCCAGATTTCAATCCAACCGACTTTTGGTTGTGGGGTTACCTTAAAGAACGAGTTTTCCTGACACATCCAACAACCCTACTGCAACTGAAAGATGTCATCTCGCAAGAAATTGCCACTATCCAAGAAATTACCTGCAAAATGCTGTGCCTGGTGTCGTAGACAGAATGTTATACCTTGAACAAAAGAACGGCGGACATCTTCGCAATGTTTTGTAAACTCCTTTGTTTGCCCAACACTGTGATGTTTTTGTTTTTTCCCTATTCCAAATATTATAATGTTTATAGCGGTTTAATGTTTGAACTGACTTTTGAAATATCCTATATATTTACAGTATACTCTATTAGTTCTATAATATAATGTACGACACAGTATAAGGCTTTAGGTGATGTTTGCAATATCTGCTTAAATGATTACTATAATTTATTATTAATGCTTCAACATATGAAGCACTCAAGCATTAACGCTCTCGTGATGGAAGTTTAATTCTATCCGATACAACAGTTGTGTATTTAATTTTAATTAAGAGTACTCGCTTGTTTTAGCACTACACAGAAATTCAGTTACCATATTTTCATGCATTGTCAAATAAATAGCCTCTCCACATTAAATCTCGCAGTAGTTGATCTGTTCATAGAACAGAGGAAACTCACTGAAATGGGGTATTTTACCTCGATGTTCTCTTCATTACCATGGTAGCAGTTAGATCTGGAGTTCACGAGTTCAAACTCTATCGAGGACGATGGATTTTAATGGACGATATAATTTTTAGCGTGGTCTTTTATTAGTTGGCTATTTAAAAACAATGTATCAACTATCAAGACAAAGTATATCGACACCTAAGAATGAAAACCTCGTAAGTCGACTTTTTTTTCGAATATGCTATTTTCACTCAAATTTATAGGAAAGCCCGTGCTCTTATGGTCTACAATTGCAAAATTTTCATTTTTAATTTTTTTCATGAAAAAAGAGAAAAATTGAAAACCACGTATCTCTTTATGCTTTAATTTTAAAATGAAAAGCGCGTATCTCTAGTCATTATAGAAAATCCGACTTACGAGCCATCTATTTGGATGTGAAAACCTTGTATGTCGAAATCATATAGAATTTCCGACTTACGAGCCATCTATTTGAATGTGAAAAACTTGTATGTCGAAATCATATAGAATTTCCGACTTACGAGCCATCTATTTGAATGTGAAAACCTTGTATGTCGAAAACATATAGAATTTCCGACTTACGAGCCATCTATTTGAATGTGAAAACCTTGTATGTCGAAATCATGTAGAATTTCCGACTTACGAGCCATCTATTTGAATGTGAAAACCTTGTATATCGATTTTTTGCTCTCCTGTAAAATTTAGAAAATCAGACATACGAGGTTTTCATTCTTAGGTGTCGATATGATTATGTCTTATGACCAGAATATTGTACGAAATGGAAATATATAATAATAGGAAATTTATTCTTTGAAAAGGTGGAAAATATCAAATATCTTGGGGCAACAGTAACAAATATAAAAGACACTCGGAAGAAAATCAAACACAGAATAAATATGAGAAATGCCAGTTATTATTCGATTGAGAAGCTTTTGTCATCTAGTCTGCTCTCGAAAAAATCTGAAAGTTAGAATTTATAAAACCGTTATATTACCAGTTGTTCTGTATAGTTGTAAAAACTTGTACTCTCACTTTAAGAGAGGAACAGAGTTAAGGGTGTTTGAGAATAAGGTTCTTAGTAAAATATTTGGGGCTAAGAGGGATGAAGTTACAGGGGAATGGAGAAAGTTACACAACGCAGAACAGCACGCATTGTATTATTCACCTGACATAATTAGGAATATTAAATCCAGACGTTTGAGATAGGCAGGGCATGTAGCACGTATGAGCGAATCCAGAAATGCATATAGAGTGTTAGTTGGGAGACCGGAGGGAAATAGACCTTTGGGGAGGCTGAGACGTAGATGGAAGATAATATTAAAATGGATTTGAGGGAAGTGAGATATGATTCTAGAGACTGAATTAATCTTATTTAGGATAGGGACCAATGGCGGGTTTATGTGAGGGCGACAATGAACCTGCGGGTTCATTAAAAGCCATTTGTAAATAAGCAAGTAAGTATTTTGTTTATACATGTTGATTACACAACTTTTAACACTGTATCACTTCGGAATATGTATGGTAAGACTTTTCTCTGTGTTAAATTTCAACGTACCTCGTTTACATGTTTCCACCTATTTATGGGTCATCTTCAGAACTGGTCGTTGTTGGTCTTGGCGCCACTTGTTCTGTTTCCTGTGAGGGTGTGTTCATGTGGTATAGTGTAAAGTCAAAGAGTGTGTGTGTTTTGAAGTTTAGTTGTGTGTTAAGAATTTCGTTGGGGTGTGTTTTTGTGTGTCTGTATATTTCATATTGTTCTAGGGTGTTTAGTTTCTGGCGTTTTGGTTGGATGTGTAATATTTCCATGTCTGTGTTGATGTCTCTGTGGGTGTGGTTTGCATTTGTGATGTGTTCTGCATATATGGAGTTGTTTTGTAATTTTGTTATGGCTGTGATGTGTTCTTTGTAACGTGTTTGAAACGATCTGCCTGTTGTCCTATGTAGAAGTTGTTGCAGGTGTTACATTTGAGTTTGTATACGCCTGTGTGGTTGTATTTGTTTGTTTGTGTTGTTTGTGTGTTGAGATGTTTTTGTAGAGTGTTATTTGTTCTGATGCGATGTTGTAATTTAATTTCTTGAATGAGGTTGCAATTTTGTGTGTGTTTTTGTTTTCGTATATTAGTGTGATGTATTTTTTGTGTTTGTGTTGTATTCTTATGTTTTTTGTGATCATGTTTTGTCTTACATCTCACTTCGGCTGAGTTCAATGTCTCCGTGCGGAATCTTGGGCACTGCGAATTTACCAGCGTGTTTAAACTTTCGATGGAATTATTTAATTAACCATACATTTAATCTCAAAACGTATAATAGATTTTTTGTTTATTTTCATTTAATCTAGCTCTCCTTTCAGTGCATAGGGTTATATCACTTCCACCCCATATAAATCGTCTTGTCTCCAATGCAGAAAAAATATTTCTGAAGGCACTTAATCGAGTACAAATGTTTCGTACATTAGTTTCTTTTCTACATGATCTCAGAACTAGAGACTTTGAAAAGTTATTCATAACTACAATTCATAAAAATGTATTTGATATTTCCACGTTTCTATGATTTTTACACAAGAAGGCCTACTTTATTTTTTGTCTTCCGACAAGAAGCAATATATTCGGCTATGTATTTTGCGCTACCTACAGGAGAGATGGCTGGTTTGTCATGAAAGATGATTGATGACATATGAAATGTGACAAGTAAAGGTTATAGGACCGAGGAGAAAGCGAGTCGCTACCGTTTTGTAATTCATATCATCTCAGAATTTTCCTGTAGCAAAATGGGAAACCAAGAAAACTGAAGCAGACTATTGTATAGTATATATTTATTTAACCTGGTAGAGATAAGTCCATCAGGCCTTCTCTTCCCTTATACCAGGAGATTAGAACTACAATATTAAGAATTCAATTACAATTAATAATAATGAATTTACAAATACAATAAAATCAAAGTACTAAAAGATTAACTGATTAATAAAGGCTAGAAGATTATTGTAGAAGTTAAGAACAAAGAAAGATTTTTTTTTACTTAAGTAAAAATTAGACCTAGAATAAAATTATATTGAAATGTTTTGTGATAGAATAAGAGAACTATTTACAAGAAGCCATGTCTGAACGAGCCTCAATTACTGACCAAGTGCCTAGTAAGTTTGTGTTTGAATTCAATTTTATTTCGACAGTCCCTGATGCTAGCAGGTAGCGAATTTCAGAGTTTTGGCAGGGCTATTGTGAAAGAGGATGAGTATGAGGAGGTGCGATGGGATGGTATTGTTAGTATTGTTTCATGGCGAGAGCGTGTGTTCAGATTATGGTGGGAAGAAAGGTAAGTGAAGCGAGACGACAGGTACGAAGGAATAGAAGAGTTCAATATTTCGAAGAGAAGGAGAAGTGAATGTAAATTTCTTTTCTTATCTAGTTTAAGGCAACCTATTGCTTTCAGGGATGGGGTAATATTATCATATTTGCGAACATTGCTTACAAAACGTAGGCCTACACACAAATTAACAGCATGTTGAAGTTTCATTTCAGGACCGTGCGTTTATAACTTTTACTCCAGGTACTTTTGAAACAGTAAATACTGACTATTGAAGCACTTTGGCCGGTAAAATCAGTGGCAACGATTCACTGCCAATTACTTGTTCATACAGCGATACAGAGCGGTCCATAAGATGAATGAGAGACGTTGTCGATGGAAATGGGCCTACAATTTACACGCTTCACTGATTCACAATAGTTCGATATCTGGGTGAAATGGGGTGAAACAAGAGATCTTGCGGCAGAATATTGCAAGCTTCTCAGACACTGATCACATGTTACATTGAACTCAAGTACAAAACCTCCTGATATCAAAGGACTTAGCGAAGTTATCAATACTTCTGCTACGTTTGTGAGTGGGTAGTAAGTGGAATGTGCTGTTAGATGTTTATTTAACTGATCTCTATCAAGTTAGTGACTGTATAGTCAATGGAGATTCTATTATAGAAATTTATACGAAGAAAAATGAGCATAAATATGACAGTACAGTGAAATAAGCAATTTAGAATCATATTTCTCATTTGTGTTTCAGTTGTCAAAATCTGAACTCTGAAGCTTTAGATTTTTCAGAAGATATCATTCCGATTTACAGAATTTATCTTTCTCTACTTTTCCAGGTTCATTGCCGCCCTCACATAAGCCCGCCATCGATCCCTATCCTGTGCAAGATTAATCCAGTCTCTATCATCTATATCCCACGTCTCTCAAATCCATTTTAACTAGTGGCTTGTGCAGCAAATGCTGCAAACTAAGTTCATTAGACGTTCAAATACAAATTTTTCAGATTTATTTTCAGTGAAGAATACCAGACATTTTGAAAATTATTTGCCTCCATAATATTGAAACATACTCCCTCTGAATGTTTTTTATGCTAAATACTATTTTCTTGAACTTATCCACCTTCAGTTTTTGAGTTTCAACGCGAAAACGCAAGTAACAATGTCAGGATGATCAGTGGGGTTTTCATGTGGAAGTAAAGCAATAGCTATTTCAGGTCATTGTGGATTCTAGGTGAAAGTTAAAAACATGTCAGGTTTGCTATGCTTTCGAACAATAGACATAGCATCTTGGTATAGCTGCTGCATGTAGATCTTGAAATGTAGAGGGTAAAATCATTTTATCCTGCTAAGAGATCTTGCTGAAATGATCGGGAGAATACAAAATTTTATAGGCCTCTTATTTTATCAGTAAGTAATTAATATCTTTTGATCTTTCCTTAGGAACTGTAATTTTTGTGCTCTGTCGAGGCAATACTGAAGAGAATGACGCATATAAAAATCTAAACCACCCCGCCATTAAGTATATGAAAAAGATCCAACCCCACTTGATTACTAACTATAAAAATATTTGATTTTTAATAACAATATTATTATCTTACGTAAGTTTTGTAATTATGTATATAATAGCTGCCACTCAGTAAATTATAGAAATGAAGATCTAATTTAAGATACTGTCTACATATACTTATATAACCCCAAAACGTTTCACTTTCATATCAATATAGCATTAATATGTATAATTAATTAAAAATAGTCACATCATGCTATTAACCATAATAACATTTCATTTCTAATGGTAATAATGTTATCAAACCACCTCAAGTTTTGTCGATTTTAATATCCAATACACAGCTCTACTCAGAAAATTACATACGCAGAATCAGACTTCTAAATTATTTTAGTAAGTCTAGAAGTTTTAAACAACCAATTCAGTTTGAACACTAAATATGCCGGCAATCTTGCAGGTCATGGCCTTCGTGTAACAGCCTATTGTTTATTGTAGTGCGTGTTTTGTTTTATTCTGAAATGCAATTAGTTCTCAAAACTAACGAAAGATGGATTTTGGAAAATAGGAAAATTACGTAGGAAAACTAACGCTTCACTGAAAGTTACTATTTTTCTGAAAATCCTTGGATGCCAAGCTTCAAAATGACGGGTCATTCATTAAAATCATTTCAGCCGTTTTCCCGTAATTTTCATTACCAGTTCAAATTATATACAGTATATAGATATTGTCCTCCCATCTATGTCTCGGTCTACCCAATGGTCTTTTTTCCTCCGGCCTCCCAACTAACACTATATGCATTTCTGGATTCGTCCTTACGTGCTACATGCCCTGCCCATCTCAAACGTCTGGATTTAATGTTCCTTATTATGTCAGGTGAAGAATGCAATGCGTGCAGTTCTGCATTGTGTAACTTTGTCCACTCTCCTGCAACTTCATCCGTCTTAGCCCGAAATATTTTCCTAAGAACCTTATTCTCAAACACCCTTAATCTCCGTTCCTCTCACAAAGTGAGAGTTCAAGTTTCACAACCATACAGAAAACCGGTAATAGACGATCATAAAAGATCGAAGTAATGCATTAATTTCTTACTGAATTAAATTGGTCTATTGCACTGAATATTGCACTTTCTTTAGCAGTACGTAAAACCAATAGCAGTGCGTAAAGTACTTACTTTTTCCGCGCTAGTGTTGTAAAGGCTCACTTTACGAACTGATAACAGTGGGTAATAGTAATATGCGTACAAGAGCGGTATGTTGACGTTTTCATGTTCGAGGAAAAGAATGAAAAAGCGAAACGTAGTTGAGCTTTTTTAATTTCCGAGAACATGAAAACAAACATACCGCTCGTGTATCGTACATTATTTTGTGCGAAGATCGTTTATTACATACCTGAAAGAGGAATTTCTAACTAGTTGCAATGAAATCTCCATCTTGGTTTCTGTTCAATGACTGCAATTTTGGAAAACAAAAATATCTCTCTTCAACATTGTTGCTATAAAATGTTTTCTGTGTTTACTATATTGCAGCAGGCCGTGATATACGTCTGTCTTTCCCCCCCCCCCGTCTATAAATGCGAACTTAAAACAAACTGTAAGGTTATGTAATGATTTATTTTTAATTTTAATATTTTAACAATATTATTTATATAGCATATTGCAGTAATAACATCGGCATCTGGAATCTCGTTGATTTTTTCACGGCTTCCTTAATATTACTTGTATCAGGAATGCAATAAGTTTCGTGGAGTAGTAGACTTTACTTAAGTTTTGCAAATATTTAAAAACAATAATTAACATTGCAATTTAGGTTAAATTGCATTGGTAAGTTTGCAATTTATAATTATTACTATATTAAACGTCTCTAAAAATAATATGTTAAAAGCCTAAAGCAGTAAAATGAATATGGCGCTTAAGCGGTAAGAAGAGGGAAATTGTTATGTGTGTTACGTTGGGAATACTGAATGTGGTATTTCACACTTACCGCGTATTGGTTCTGTGCGGAAAACAAGCAAATACGCACGATATCGCACAAAATTAATAGCATTGCGTAAAGTACTTACTTTTTACGCGCTAGTGTTGTAAAGGCTCACTTTACGAACTGATAACAGTGGGTAGAATACAACTTTACAGAAAGAAGAAATTGGTAGAAAAATTTACATTTAAATAAGGTTACAGAATAATACACAATATTACATTTGTTGTTTTCTTTACAGTCCGCCGCGGTTTAATAAATACCAGTTTTCCCATTTTAAGAGTCTAATAATACTTCTGGTGAAGTTTGTGAGTTTAAAGCGAAATTTGAGGCTTTCTTACAGCATGTGAACATTTGCAGAACACTTCAGTTAGTAAGCAACCACCAGCGTATAGATAATTATACAGTATGGACACTTCGCGTCGGTTCCTTTGATGCAGCAGGACTGATTTCAATGATCTTCAAACCAGTTTGAGCGTGAGATTCTGCTTTCTCCCAGGAGTTGGCACTGACATCACACCAACTAGCAGCCGACACAGCGGAAATATAGCACATAGTCAACAATTAATACGTCTAGGAACATTATGTAATCAAACAATATAAGTTGGATCGATGAAATGATAAATCCGTCATTAACTATGATGTATATACTCTAGAGTTCGTTTATAGTGAGATTTGAGACGTTGACTCCAACAACAATTAATTTTTTATTATTGTTTATTTTACGACGCTGTATCAACATCTCAGGTTACTTAGCGTCTGAATGAAATGAGGGTGATAATGCCGGTGAAATGAGTCCGGGGTCCAGCACCGAATATTACCCAGCATTTGCTCGTATTGAGTTGAGGGAAAATCCCGGAAAAACCTCAACCAGGTAACTTGCTCCGACCGGGATTCCAACCCGGGCCACCTAGTTTCGCGGCCAGACGCGCTGACCGTTACTCCACAGGTATGGACAACAGCAATTAAAATATGTAATGATTTGATAGCGCTAAAAATGGAAAAACAAAAGTCCTATGAGAAGTAAAACCATACACCTACATATATTTTATTCTATACAAATATTAAAACGAATTTGATACAAACTTTTATAATGTATTATATTATTTTATAATATAATTTATTATATATAAAATATAAAAAAATATTATTACAACTAGTTTGTCACTGAGAAATAAGGAAAAGTTGTTAACTTGAATTTATTTGAAGCAAAGCGTTACTGGATTATGCAATAAGGTAGGCGATGTTTGTATCCTGTGTCTCAACTCTTACTTACTTACTGGCTTTTAAGGAACCCGGAGGTTCATTGCCGCCCTCACATAAGCCCGCCATTGGTCCCTATCCTGAGCAAGATTAATCCAGTCTCTACCATTATATTCCACCTCCCTCAAATCCATTTTAATATTATCTTCCCATCTACGTCTCGGTCTCCCCAAAGGTCTTTTCCCCTCTGTGCACCCAACTAACACTCTATATGCATTTCTGGATTCGCCCATACGTGCTACATGCCCTGCCCATCTCAAACGTCTGGATTTAATGTTCCTAATTATGTCAGGTGAAGGATACAATGCGTGCAGCTCTGCGTTGTGTAACTTTCTCCATTCTCCTGTAATTTCATCCCTTTTAGCCCCAAATATTTCCTAAGAACCTTATTCTCAAAAACCCTCAATCTCTGTTCCTATCTCAAAGTGAGAGTCCAAGTTTCACAGCCATATAGAACAACCGGTAATATAACTGTTTTATAAATTCTAACTTTCAGATTTTTTGACAGCAGACTAGATGACAAAAACTTCTCAACCGAATAATAACAGGTATTTCCCATATTTATTTATTCTGCATTTAATTTCCTCCCGAGTGTCATTTATATTTGTTACTGTTCTCAACGCTTATACTTAATTATTATCTTAGCGTGTGCCCGATTACACTCACCTCTAGCGCTTGAAAGTGAAACTAAACGCCAGCGCGCAGAGAAACAAAACACAGGAAAATTCGATCAATGTTCATTCTTTGTAATCCCTATTCGCTGCAACCACACATCAACTACATAGTAGATCTGGAGGGAGAGAGACAGAAGAGTCCTTGCAACATCTAGACATCATACCAAGCATATTTAAACTTTTATTGGAAGATTTGCCGTCGTATGTAGGCCTATATTATTCATTTAATATCTGGAAGAACTGTAACTATAGCCGTGAGCTTCATGCGACTTCAAGCCTACCCCTTTAAACCTGGCTGTGTCAGTGTAACATGGTCAATTGACTACACTCCTTCCTGAAGATTAATTATTATAGATATATCTCCCCAGTCGTAATTCACTTGATCGAATCCTCACAATTACGCCAAGTGAGAATTCCATTAACTTTTACTGCCGTTTCATAACCAAATAACATTTTATGAGTCGTCGTTTGCTCAGTGGCGTACCGTTTTCCGGAAAGCTCGTCTCTGTTCTCCGTGTTCAACACTCGAGATCCAAATCTCGGAAATATTTGGTGGAAATTCTACCGGAACAAAGACGGAAATGCAATAGTTTTCCATTTGTCCATTTCGCTATTCTTATTTCTTTAGAATTTATGATTTTATTTGTAGCATATAACTCCAGTTCATCATTATTTTTAAATTAATATTTCTAATTTACATCACCACAATCTTACGGATTGAGACAAATGACCAACAGCTTGGAGCTCACATAGTTTTTTATTCATATCCAGGCTTCGTGACTTTGGACTCGATACAATAAGTTTACTGTGCTTGTACTATAGGTTGTTGACTCGCTGCAGGTAGTGAAAGGTAGAGATGTGTTGAGGTAACAACGTTGCTATTTAGAGTACGGTAGTATGGGGAAACGCATACATAGGTACATTCTGAAAGTAAATGTACATTACACAATAACAATGTCAAAAGAATGTGAAAAGCATTTATTCTCCTGTCTTTTATAAGCATTTGTGTTTAATTATACACAATGTTAATGGTGGAAATAAGCATGTAGCAATTTTAATTTCTTCATTTATCCTATTGGTCGTCTTTAGGAAGTGCAGTTACAGTACCGAATTGCAATGTACTACAAGGTACATTTTCAGTGTCTCAAACGTAAATCTTTTTCTGTTGTCTACCAAACACAGTTTATACTGTGAAAAGATGCGCTCTACGTCGCATGACTTTATAGGAGCAAAACGAAAAAACGTAACGTCATTGCAGTCTCTAAGAGACAATCTTTTATTCCGGGGTGACTCTATGTCCATTAATTTGCTGTTTATATTACACAATGCTCCATATCCGTTATTTTTACATAAAATTGATTTCCACTTCTGTTTTACACGTTCAATAATCGGTGTACTTGGTGTTTCATTAATTCTCTGTGTCATTTCCTCAATTAATTTGAGGGCTTCCGGCATCTCTTGCTCTGACTTTTCTAACCGTGTAATAGCTTCAGACACAGTTTGAAAATAGTTTTGTATGAAAACCAAATTATTCATTAGAACCTTCAAATCCAGAGCGTTTTCCTTTGCGTATTTTTTGTCATTCATTCTACAGTACCCCCACCCACTTTACGCTTCACTACTATACTCAGTACGCCGTTATGCAGATTTCCCACTGAACTGCTCTATCGGGTCCGAAGTCTCGAAGCCTATTCATATCACAAAAATTTTTGCGTGACATGCCGAAATACCTTTTAGTCAGGGGCATAGCGTCCATGGATGTGGTTCATTTTTAAAGGAAACATTTTTATATTTTTACGGATTATTTGTTTTTTATTATATTTTGTTATTTTGTATTCATACTGTATAACGTTTGACTCGGGATGAATTTGAAGGCGTGAGTCGATGTGAGACAACTGTTGCTAGTTGTCATTCTTTACAGCCCACTTAAAATTCTCTTCATAGAATTCTAGGTGTTCTTCAGGCACATAATGCTTCAGGTTTTCCAAATCTTTAATTTATTGGAATATCAATTTTTGTTTTCCACCTGTGCTTATCTTAATATTTGGATTTATATTAACGTTTTCGACACTCGGTGTGTGTCAACTTCAGATATGGGGTCTATGTCATTGTGTGTTGTGAAGATCTAGCTTCTTAATTATGTTGTGGGTTGTTCACTTGTGTATGACCTTTCATGATTTCTTAATTTAGCTAAAATTACTATAAGCAGTGTGTGGTTGGTTGTTATGATTCTGTTAAATACTATCTTTTGAAAACCCATATAGGACAATAGAAAATTATGTTAAAACCATGACACATAAATATAAACAAGTAAAATATATACACTTTAAAAACACTGTAAAACACTGTATACACTATATCACTTTTATCACATATATGGTTGGCTGTGTTGGCCTGTTATATCGTTAAAATTGGGTTGTTTTTACTGTTCTTGGTGAAAACTGTCTTATTGACGCACTTTCACTGGTTTTCCATAGTATTGTATGTTGGAGTTTTTGATGTTGTTCAAGTTGACTACTGTGAATCGTGGATGCTGTTATTGAGTACTTAGACGTATATAATACAAGCTATTTTCTGTTGAGTCCGCTGTCTAGTATGGCCATGCGTGTCTGCAACAATTTACTTTATATTAATAGATTGAATTAAGACGATTTTGTTTTTTATTAAGTTGGAATTTATCGCGTAAAAATGTTGTATGGAAAATACTTACAATTTTAGCTGACGTTGGAGTGTTCCTATGTGGTGCATGGCTGAGACTAGAATGGCGGGCTCAATTTATTGGACTTGATTGAAACTTTTCCGATGAATAAGCTAATTTTTGTGGCTCAATTACTGGTCCATGCTGGAGACCCATAAGAAAAGTGTGACTGTTGAGTTCGTTGATCGTTGTAGATGCTTTAATACAACTCTTTCTGGTAATACCAAAGAGGTGTTTAGTTTTAGAAGGCATGAGTCGTTGACTGATGCCCCTTTAAAAATACTAATGTCTTGACTTCACTATAGAACTTCAAACAACATGATGATTGATGCCTATTTAATGATAATGAGTGTTGATATACTGGTATATGTATATTTTGAAACAGCAGGAACTAAAAATAATCAAATTGTTGGCTAATGCCTCTTTAAAAATATACAATTCAATTACATCTAAAGCTCGCAGGCAGGAAGAAAGTATTAGGACAGTCTGCACAAGTGATGGATAGGCTCTGGAAGATTGCTTATTCGATATTAGAAAGTAGCCAGCTTTTTCTGTTTCTCCAATAATTGAGCTCCTTTACGGAATGCTCACCTCTTAGCTCAGTATACAGGGTGATCCGTTTGAGTATGGATAAAATAAAAACACCCTAAAACATTCACTACTGAACTTTATTTGTTGAAACTTTGTGCATACAACACTGAAAGATGGGAGATTTCTCAGAGCTCAACATGACCTCCATTGCGCACCCTGCACAACTCATAACGGTGATGCAATTCAGCCATGCCCGTTGTAACATAAGAGGGGTGATTTGTTGAAGAGCTTAAGTAATTTTTACTCCCAGATCATCAATGTCCTGGGTTTCTGTGAATAGATAATGTCTTTAACAAAACCCCACACGAAGAAGTCATGAAGGATTAGAGGCCAAGCCAGGAGATGGCTGCTTCTCGTATTGCGTTTCTCCTGCGATCTCCTGAATGTTTTTTTTAATACAGAACCTGTTTCTATAAATGTTCGATACCACAACATTATGGAATCGTATTTAAGTACATTACGCACACCTTACTCACGTCGAAATTCCCTTTGAACTCTTTTAACACTCTAAAATTTAGCATACCAAAGAACACATTGTGTCCGCTGTTGATTTGTAGTAGCTATTTTAATCATCTACGATTTTCATTTGTCCTTTCATATTGTCCATTGTTGATTGTCATATATATGGAAACTCCCATCTTTTAATCATAATATAACCAGCAAGAAATTTTTCCTACTATCATAGTAGCTTTAGAATAATAAATTAATATTATCCATACCCAAACGGATCAGACCGTAGTACAAGAAGGCGGGAAATAGGGTAATTGAAGGTATTAACGCCATCAATTAAAAAAATGGGTTGCAACTGGCCAGAAATGCAGACAATAATATTGATCTTTTATATATTTATCATTTGTTGAATTTCCTGTGGAATATACGTTTCAAAAGTTGTAATTGTGACAAGATTTTACGACAATACAAGTAAATAAAAGTATGACGCTTATAACGAGTGAAGGTAATAACGCCACTAATTTTTACAACAAAGAAACATGTTTATAAGCAAAAGTGGTGAACGTAAGATTATGTTATAGAATTGAACAACTATAAATGATTAGGGACAACAAAAAAATCTCTATATTAATTACCACATAACTTAAAAAAATTCAATCAAGGTTACTGTCATTGAGTGGTGCACAACCGTCTTCACATAGTGGACAGAGTTCAGTTTTCTTTGTGCTATTCATTCGTAGTATCCAAGTCCGGTCGATTATACCTTAATTTAGAGACGATGAGAAGACATATAACGAATTTTTCATATCATTTTATCATTCACTATATTTAAAATTTAATTATCTGTACCTACTTTATGCAGAATACAATATTCACGTCACTGGACGATGACCTCAAGCGCGAACTTCTCCACTTAAAGGTTGCTAAACTCGCACTAAAGACAGAAATCCGTTTCATTGTTGGTTCCAGATGTTTAAGAAAGATTACTCTAAACACCACACTTCTCTGACTAGGGCTGCCAACACAGATTTTCACGTAACTAATTATAAAATATTAGATGACGTTATAACCTACAAGGCGTTAATACTCGTACCTTCATTTACCTTAAGTGAGGGGGTCAGAAGCAAAGGAGTACAAGTGATATTTCTAAGAACATGAGTGAAGGGCATCCAGGATAAGCCAAAACATTTAAAATTGTAGTGACAAAGGGATACATCCTTTAACCACACACACACTAAAATTGAAATAAAAAATTTCACGGCGTTTACGAAATCTTAAATACTTTCAACCACATTTTCTCATAAACAACTTAACTGCACTTGTGTCTCTTTGCTTCTGATCCCCTCAAATGTAATACAGCTTCATATCTCCACTCATTTAACATGTGTGGGTCCACCGCTGTGGAGTAACGGTTAGCACGTCTGACCGTGGAACTAGCGGGTCAGGGTTCAAATCCTGGTTGGGACAAGTTAACTAGTTGAGGTTTTTTCCGGGGTTTTCCCTCAATCCATTTAGAGCAAATGCTGGGTAACTTTCGGCTTTGGACCCTGAACTTATCTCATCTCATTCAGACATTAGCAGGGATGTAACGGAGGCGGAGCGGAGCTACGCTCCGGCACTGTGTTCGAAGGTGGAGCGGAGCTCCGGCACTGATTTGGAATTTTAAAATCTGTTTGACATCACAATACTTTCCGAGCTAACGATATCTTAGTTAATGTCAGAATATTTAGTGATTATATTTTCTGTGTTTCCTTTAGAAAATCGGAACAAGTTCGGAAGTAGAGGATCGCGAGACCATAGAAGAGTAGACGGTGTTTTTTTATTGGGTTATTTTACGACGCTGTATCAACATCTAGGTTATTTACCGTCTGAATGATATGAAGGCGATAATGCTGGTGAAATGAGGCCCAGGTCCAGCACCGAAAGTTACCCAGCATTTGCTCGTATTGGGTTGAGGGAAAACCTCGGAAAAAATCTCAACCAGGTAACTTGCCCCGACCGGGATTCGAACCCGGGCCACCTGATTTCGCAGCCAGACGCGCTGACCGTTACTCCACAGTTATGGACTAGACGGTGTTAATAATATAATAGTTATACCGATTATTAATAATTCTTGATTATATTGATGAAATCATTTAATTATACCTGTTATTGTTACTATCGCCCCAATAGCTGAGCCTTAGGTAACCACAAATGAACCAAAAATATTGGTATTTTAACCAAAAATGCCATGGTGTGTGTGTGGTGAGAAATGGGGGAAGAATCGGTGACAGGACAACTTTAGTGCGCCTGCGCGAAATGATCACATTCCTAATTCACTTTCGTTTCGTATCGTATTTCGTTAGTTTTCGCGCCTTTGTAGGATACAGAAGATTGTCTATGGTGTTACTTACCGAAATGTGTTGTATTTGTTTTCCAGTTATTTTACGGAGTGAATTTTAAACAGTTAACTTACTGCTATAACGTGACTAAAAAACTGCTTGGAACTTTCGTTTTTATCTATTGACCTTCAGTAAATATGGAACAAAATAAACGTAGACAAAAAAACGTTAACTTCTTTCTTTTCTCTTGTCATTGCTGTTACTAGTGGAGTCACAAAAGCTTCCTCTCCTGATATTGTTGATATCTCAAACCTATCGCTTCTATTTGATGACAATTGAGTAGCTTAATATCAAAGACGGACATCTGTCGTCTGCATAATTTTGATCTAAAGGCAATTTTTGAATTCACAGTGTTCTTTGTAATATTTAACACAATTTATTTTATAAATATAGTGTTAGAGTTTGCATATGGTTTCACTATAACTGAATAAAGCATGAAAAATTGTATAAAAACCACAGCTATCTAAAATTCGATAGATGTCAGATGTCCGTCTTTGATATTAAGCTACTCAATTAATTATCTCTGGTTGACACAGTTCCAGTATGACTGCGAAGAATATTCAACGTCATAATGTTCAAAATAGTGAAAGCCAAACAGTCGACCTGCAAAGTGAGTGGCCCAATGTATGGAATGGAAAAAATGTGTGGTCAAGGAAAAAAGAAGCTTATCCGTTGATTGAGTGCAAGCAATGTAAGCTAGACTGTACATAAAGTGTGTCATGAAGTAACTACATTAGGTGTATTAAAAAAAGACTGTATTTCTGTATCTAATGAATGGCGCTCATATTCAGTAAATTACTACGGATCGAACAGATCAGATCAGATCAGCTTAAGTCACTACGAAAAAAATTATTGAACACAAGAAATCCAATGCTCATAATATAGCACAAAAAATTATTCATATGCCTAAAGCAATCAATTGAAAATGTTGGCGAATAAACGAGTGCAGCCCACCGTGAAGCAACGAAAGCGGAATTTATATCAGCTTATTACATTACGCAGAATGATCACCCTTATAGTGACCATTTCGGTTTACTTGAGCTTCAGAAGCTAAATGGAGTAGATATTGCATTCTCCTTCCAGTCTTACTTTATGGCATTTCTTTCTTTGTCTTATTTTTTTTTTTTGCATCCAAATCTTCCCCTTCCCCAAAAGTTAAAAACATAAAGAGCTCCGGCACTGTAAAATTTGGTACTACAACCCTGGACACTAGATAACCACAGTAGTTGATAAAGCGTCGTAAAATAACCCACTAAAATGTGTGGGATTTCCCAAAGAAACTGTAAAAGCTATGCATTATATTTAAGCAAGCAGATATGTACAGAGCTTTTAATGTATGTCACTGCTAAACTATCAACAACCCATAACATGTTATTGCACGTAGGGTATAGTATTTGCTCCATGAAATTGTATGAGTGCATTATTTAGAAGCGTTTAGTAGAGCATTGTATAATTGAAACCGAATTCAAATATTTCAGCCACTGTAAACACTTTCACTGTAGCAACAACTCAAATGTCACAAATTGCAATTATCAAGGCTTGTTTGCTACAATATTCTGTACTTTAGCTTAGTGAATTCGAAGTTAGAACCACTTATTTTCTCCTGCTGCAAAATCTGGTTCCAAATGTTTACAGTTTTTGGTCTCCAGTATAATCCTTTCAAATTTAGCAACGCACTTACTATGCCGGAGTGCAAGCGTGGAATGTTAGTGCTAAATCTAGCTTTATTTTTTTAATCTTATCCATGTTGGCTAGAAAACAGTTTCCACAAAAGTTAGATGCTGGTAAATAAAATCTCTTTTGGTTTAAATCCGAAACCGAGCTAGATTCCAGTGAACAATTCTCCCTAGCGGGTCCGGCAGAGAGTGCTAGTAAATTGTAACACCACACCCTCTCCCCCACCCCCTTACGTCGACCTGATCTGAATTCGGTCATCCCTACTCTGCAAATTGTATGCTACCCCCTTGATCTCAACCCTGTTTTAGTTGCAACTCTCTGGAGTTAAGGGTGAACTTTAAAACGTCGGAGTATAAACTACCGGGACAGGCATGGTGGTGGGTGGGGGGGAAACCTACCCCCCATGTGGCCTGCGCTCTTACAATCCAATCTGCTCTTAATGAAGGCGAAATGACGGGGGAATTTTACGACAGAGAGAAAACCCACCCTCTCCACTATAGTGTGTTGACTACAGTGATATTCCATCAAATGAAATGAAAAGGCTTCCCAGACATCAAGGCAAGTGTTTATGTTTGTTCTCAGTGATGAAATTAATTCCTTTACGGCAAAAATATACGATTTCTAACGGCGAGGGATTGACTCCCATGCGAAACTTCAAATGTGTACAGCTTCTTCTTTTTGATGACGATAATGATGGTGATGATCATGATATATTAATAATAATAATAATAATAATAATAATAATAATAATAATAATGATAATTATGATGATAATAATAATAATTATTTATTTATTTATTTATTTATTTACGAGTATTTATTTATTATTTATTTATTATTAATATTTGTGTGCTGAACAACAGCCAGAGGCCAATTATAGTTCAGCACAATACACAAACAGAAGATACAAAGGTGCAAAAACAAATAAATTATATCTTAAATAAACAAAAACATAAATAAATAAAATAGATAACAAGAACAGTAAATTCTAATAATCAAAACGAAACTATACCTTAAAAGGATCTAAATTGTGCCCATGCAAATTGGCATATTTTATGCATCTACAGACTGGAGAAAGTGATTTAGAATTTCTGTTATAAATTTTTTTTGAAATCTTAAACCTTTTGTAGGAATACGAAGGCTGATATTGTTTATGATAGACTCACAATCAATATCATCCTTGATCACTTTGCAAAGAAATTGATAATCAAGATTTTGACGTCTAGAATAAAGGCTACAACAGTTAAAATATTTACAGGTAATCTCATAGTTAAAGTCAGTGGAATTGGGTATAAATCGAAAAGCACATAAGGAAATAAATGTGTTTGAATATTTTCCAATTTAACCGAATCTGTTGAAGTAATGGAATTCCAGGCTACAGATGCATATTCAAGTTTAGATTGAACCAAAGTAAAGTATAGAATTAATAGTGACTCTGGAGTAGAAAAAGAATAAGTTATAGACCTTATTAAACCAAGCATTCTTATTGAATGATTATAAATATATTGAACATGATCGTGAAAGTATAATTTAGAATCGAGTAGTACACCAAGATCTTTAATATAATTTTTCCTAATACAGACGTTGTTAAGAGAATAGTTAAATTTTATGGAAGTAGTTTTTCGTGAGTATGAAATAACAAAAGTTTTTGTTTCATTTATTTTCATTCCATTATTGTCAGACCAAAGTTCAGTAGAGTTAATATCATTTTGAAGAGTTTGGCAATCGTCAGAACTATTTATTGAGCGAAAGATTTTGAGATCATCAGCAAATAACAGGTAGTTTGAACTTATAATAATAATAATAATGGTTTTTCTCTTCTGGGGTATTCAGAAAAACTGAAACCAAAAACGGCATTTTATAACTACAGTTATGGATCAAGAGCTGAAGATACAACTGAATTAAAATTATATTTAGGCCTACATAATTTAAGATGGGTGACGGGTGAAATTTTGGTTATTTTCATGGCATTATAGGATGGGGTAGTGCTTATAGTACCTCCCTCATGCCAATAACTCTGCTACAGAAAAGAGTAATAAAAATATGCCTTAATAAACCTCTTGATTACCCTTCAGAGCTGCTGTATTCAGAATATAAAGTGTTTGACTTCCATCAAATTTATAACAATGTATTATTGAATTTCGTACACAAAAACCGAAATATATTTAATTTATATTCACATAAATATAAAACCAAAAGATCAGACACATATGCTTGACAGTACCTAAATCTACCACAACTGTAGCATATAATCATAGGCTTTATAAAGACTGGTTCACAATAAACCGGGAACAGAAACGATAACGAGAACGAGAACGGAAATATTGTTAACATTTAAGTGCATTTATTTTAACATTATTTCCCTTCTTGTTCTCGTTGTCGTTTCCGTTCACGGTTTATTGTGAACCAGCCTTAACATGATAATAACTAAATTCCCAAACATACATTTTGCTAATGCTCCTTATTTAAAAAATCAATTAAAAATTGCTGTTAACAGAAAACATTTAAAGTTCAATTATTGTGATACCTGTGGTTTTTCTTCTTCTTTTTTCTTGTTTTTACTTTTTATGCTGTTGTTTAATAAAATGTCTTAACATTATGTGGAATGCCCACTGAGCACGGGTATGTAACTAACTTTTTTTGGGGGTAGTAGAGTGTTTTTATATAAAAATCAATATGTATCTTTGTTCAGGCAATAAAGCATTATTATTATTATTATTATTATTATTATTATTATTATTATTATTATTATTATTATTACTATTATTACTATTATTACTATTATTACTATTATTACTACCCGTACCCGTGCGCTCCGCTGCACCCGTTAGAAATAAATATAAACTAATTACATAATTAAAATAGGACATTTGATCCAGGGAACATTCGTGTTTGATAGAAGGATAAATCGTTTAGTATGTTACTTAATTTAAATTGTATTTAAAATATTAAAATGCGATCATTTTGATCCGAAGACCACTCATTTGGTGCAATGACAATTCCTTTAACATGTTTCTTAATTGTTATTACCAATTATTTTTGGAAAAGCGAAAATTAACAGAAAACTTTGGCTACAGATTTATTATTATGTTTATATTATATTATATTATGAAAAGTGTGTTGATAACGGATGTACTCGAATTAGAAAGTTTTTAATTTGTTGTGGGAGCTCTTGAATCTCAGGAGGAACAACTTTTACAACAGCGCAACATAATCTGCTTGGCTCATTACCCAATTTTTTTGCATTGCATTTATTGCATAGGCCTATATATTTTATGTATTTTAACACGATTCAATTGAGCATAGTTAAAATTTGAATTATAAAATAATGGATTGCTAAGCTAACGTACTATTACTGCATACGAAATCAATACACTCTCGTTGTTCGTTAATTCTCTGAGATAAAAATGAATATGTTCATAAACATTATTATAAGAAATATTGGAAATGAATATACAGAATAACCTATCAAGTTTTCTGTGCATAAGAAGCTATTTTAATCTTACCTGTCCTCAATTCACTCACAAGTTACTGTAATAACATTATAGCATTATGTCCATACAGAGAAACTACACTTTCCAATGATGAAATAATAATTAATTATACAAATCGGTTAATTTAGCTTCAGATATTACTTCATACAAACACAGAAACATTGTCTGTAGGCTATGTTTCATAGCTTTCGATTGTTGTGTCCAAGGCCCCTTATAGACGAAGTCATTTGTTTTTTATTTCAATACACCGCCTTAGATGGCAGTTATTTTAATTTTAAAACTCATTTATCTCATTAAATATCAGTCTTATCAAAATTTTTCAGAGAATAAAACTTATCAGAAATCATTTGTAAAGAAACTTTTGTTATGTAACATATTTCACAAAAATCAATAATAAGCGAGATATTTCGATTTGTTTAATTCAGGCTCCCTTATAACCCCCCTTTTAAATAAGTATTTTGAATGCCACATAGCCTATAATCTAAGTTACAACGAACTTAATTTATATTCCAATTTTCATCGAAATCGGTTCAGCCATTATCGCGTGAAAAGGTAACAAACATACAGACAGACAGACAGACATATAAACAAAAATTTCAAGAAAGCGATTTTGGAAACTCGAAAATTACCAGAAAAATTTCGGTTACAGATTTATTATCAGTATAGATTGTTATTATTATTATTATTATTATTATTATTATTATTATTATTATTATTATTATTATTATTATTATTATTATTGGTGTGCCCCAGGGCTCAACTTTAGGACCTCTTCTATTTTTAATCTACATTGACGACATTTGCAAAAGAATAAGTTCTGACTATCTATTATTCGCTGACGATCTTAAAATTTTTCGAAAAATCAATAATGTTGCTGACTGTCAATTTCTTCAGGATGACATTAATTCATTTACCAGTTGGTCAATTGATAACGGGATAATGATTAATGAATCCAAAACTTCGTAATATCATTTTCAAGGAAAATCTCTACGCTAAAATATAACTATCATCTAAAAAATGTATTAATTTACAGAAAAGATTGTATTAGAGACTTCGGTGCATTAATTGACAATAAATTATATTTTCACAACCACATTGATTATATTTATAACCATGCAATAAGAATGTTAGGAATAATTCGGTCAATTACTTATTCTTTTTCAACACCTGACTCTCTTTTAATACTATACTATACATTAGTGAGATCGAAACTCGAATATGCATCTGTAGTTCGGAACTCTATTACTAGTTCTGGTTCGGCAAAACTGGAAAATATTCAAAGGAAATTTATTTCATTATGTTCGTACAGATTCCTGCCTAATAATTCTGGGTATAACTATGATAAAAAATGCGAGCACTTTAAATGTCGAAGTCTGTATGCCAGACGTCATGATCTCGATTACTTATTCTTATGTAAGGTCCTTAAAGGTGACATTAATTGTCAATCTTTCTTAAACAGTGTCAGCCTTCGTATTCCTATGAAGGACATGAGACATCACAAACTCTTCTGTATTAGAAATTCTGAATCTTCCTCGCCGGTCTCCAGATGTATTAAATATGCTAACTTACATGTAGGCGATTTCGATCCATTCAATGTATAGAAGTATTAGAATATGGCAATGTCTTTGCTAATATTATTGGCATAATCCTTATACACAAATTGGTAGTACGAATCGACTCCTTTCCCTAATAATTTATAGTTTTAATTCTTGTAAATTAATTATTGTAATCTATGTTCTTTATTTTGTTATTAACTCAAGTATTTAAGGGAGAAGATGGTATTTTTGATGAAAAATGGCTAAATTTTCAAAAAAAAAAAATCTTTAAAATACGCTATAATATGTATGGATCGCCATTTTTAAACTTCCTGCATTATGGATTTTTAAATCATTCGCCCACTTTTATTGTTGTTTCCGGTAAATTACATTTTCAAACATTTTTTTTTCTTTAAAATACCCTTTGATATGTGTGGAATGCATTGCATAACATTTTGTGGGTACTTGTGCCTTTATCGGATGTTGAGACGTCATTTTTAAACTTCCCGCGCTATGGATTTTTAAATCACACGCCCACTTTTATCGGTTTCTAGTAACTTCGTTTTTTTTTTTTTTTTTGCTACATTGCCAGACAAAATGAATATAATTTCTGAACTATTAAAGATACATGCATTAAATTTAGAACACACATTCTTTAGACTATTAGGAAACTTTTCTCTGTAACAGAATTGTGTTAATTGATTTCATTTAAAAAAAATACGTCCGTTTGTTTGCAAGAAAGGAAATCAGAAAATTGTTACTAAATTTTAATTCTTTATTTTACAAACGAAGAGACTAATATCAAAATTCTGTTACAGACAGTTTGTAGAACATACTTTTGCAAATATATCGCAAAAACTGTTTGAATCTATCTTTAAAAACGGTTTAGATATATCGGTTTTAGTACAGTCCTGCATTGGGTATATTTTTTTCAAATTTGGGCACCCAAATATATATATATATATATATATATATATATATATATATATATATATATATATATTCAAAATATTCTTGGTTGAGTTGCTACAGCTATGAGCTCTCTACATATAAAAAATTAATAATTGACACCAAATAGGAAAAAAGTTTTAAAAAATACCATCCTCTCCTCTCTTAACAACACGCCAATCCCTTATTCATCTGTCGTAAAAAATCTTGGCTTCTTTTTTGATAATCTAAGTTGGAATTTTCAAGTTAAAGAAACGATAAAAAAATCTGTTCCTCCATTCACTGTTTGAGTCGCTTGAGAAATTTCTTGCCCCAGCAACTAAAACTTACCCTAGTACAAACCCTAGTGATGCCGCACTTCGATTATTGTGACGTTTTGTTAAGTGACCTAAGTTCTGAACTGTCAGTCAAGTTACAGCGAGCTCAGAATATGTGCGTCAGATACGTGTGCAACATCCGACGATATGATCACATATCACCTTCCTTCGCAAGTCTTTCGTGGCTCCGATTTAAAGAACGCAGAACTTTACACTCTTTGTCTTTACTCTTTCGAATTCTGCACACCTTAACACCAAATTACGTTTCTTCTCGTTTCTCTTATCTATACTCTAACCACGACGTAAATACCAGATCACTTATCTGTGGCACGCTAAGTATACCTCTTCATAGAACATCTTGTTATTTATCATCTTTTACAATATCCACCTCGCGTCAATAGAATTCCTTGTCACAAAGTATTAGGGGCTGCAAGACAACAAACACCTTTAAGAACAGCTTAAAAGATAACCTTATTAGCATTTCACTTCAATCATACTGATTTAAACTACCACTGACTACATTGTTACTTTTTTCTTTAGACATCATCCTGATTGTGCTGTATTTTCAAAATTGTCTCATAATAATCTCTTTCTATTATCTAATATTATTTGAAATATATTAACATTCTATGTATTTTAGTTTAATTCTGCTACACAGTTTATTTCAGTGTTTAATTAATAGTTCATAGTATTTTGTTGTTTAATTCGTAAATAACTCTTGTATACATGTAACTTTCATCTAAATCAAATTGTTGAATTCTTTGTAAGTTCATGCATATGTATATACACTTTTTGCTGGTTGAGTGAAAGAGAAGGCCTTACGGCCTTAACTCTGCCAGCTAAAATAAATCATTATTATTATTATTATTATTATTATTATTATTATTATTATTATTATTATTATTATTGTTACTATTAATTGTTCCATAGTTGTTCATTTTAATGTATTGATTGTATCACTGTGCTCGACTTTTATTGGCCAATAGCTGTTGTCCAACACATAAATATCAATAAATAAATAAATTATTATTATTATTATTATTATTATTATTATTATTATTATTATTATTATTGGTAGTGTTATAATTATCACCGTAAAGTAGTGCAACTTGAAGTTTAGATCGTTCTCAGACGGCTCGGAAAGCCTTCTAAAGCAGTGAAATTAATTTCGCCTAGACAGCCTGGAAAGACAGGTGTCCGACAGCAGGCAACTAGAGTGGGATTGATGGGACAGTTCAGCTGGGACGTCGCAACTGTGTGGTTCAACTGGAACAATCTACAACGGTGCACTTCTTGGGACTCAGTCTCGAGGCGACCCACCTGGCCGTAGATGTCTAAGAAATATCGTCCGGCTGAAAGAGGTGGAAGATGATCCTTAGTTCGAATTTTAGTTACTTCTTTCGCTCTTAACAAAGCATCGTCCTCTGTGATGTATTGGCTACCGTGTTTACCTCTGGACCGAAGTATCGCTGGTTCAAAGCAGACTGACTGCGTTGTACTTCAGGCGAGAAAAATCTCTAGCTCAGCTTGTCAGTGGTTTGAGAATATATTTAAGACTATAGATCGGCGAAAAAAAAACATTAGAAAACGGATTTTTTTTAACTCCAAAAAAAGTTTCAGTTTTCTAAATCTGTGCTTATTTTGGCCCTATGTCAAGTTAAAACCACTCAGAACAAATTTAAAGGGCCCAGCGCGTGCGCTGAGCTAAACTAACGCTCAGCTCTCATTCTGACAGACTTTGTTCTTCATTCTAACGCAATAAAATTAATAATTAAATATGTTTCCATATTTTTGTGCAATTATGCTTTGAATATAACGGCAAAGTATGAGAAGCTCAGTAGCGCTGAAATTATTATGTAATATTATACGAAATACGTAAAAAAAACTTGAAATAAAATTTATGGACAATATTCCTGCATGTGTATATCGTCAATGCTTACCTCTTAGTCATTTATAAATATATGACATTAAAATACGTATTTAAGTATAATCCGGGTTCTAGTTATAACGTGACTTCATTTGCAGTCGCTAGATGGCAGCATAGTCAAATTGATAAAAGTTGTCTTGAAAGTTTATTAGGCTGATCAATCTGTTATATGTGACAATGATTATTGGTGGAGAAAAATAATTCGCCGGGGATCGAATCCGGGTCATTGGTTCTACGTACTAAGTGCTCTGTAAAATGAGCGTCTCCAGTGCGATACGCATGTTAGCTATGTCAACCAGTGGTATTAAATTATAACTAGAATGTTTAATTAATTTTCATGTTGTTCTATAATTATTCAACGTATTATTTTATTTCATTTTTTTTTTTTTGCAGAAAGCTATGAATGAATGAATGAATGAATGAATGATTGGTCTATATCTTGTTATGACTAATGTGTAAGTGCAAGTCGTCATAATTTACTTTATTTTTAATATTTCTATATGTCTGTAGAATGTGGAAAGTATTAATCCATTATCGTAGAAATTTAATCAATATTTGACCTAAATTAACCTTATGATTATAATTATTATTGCAATGATGATGATAATGATGATGTAGATATAGAGTGAAGCGCTTTTGTATTATTTTTTGGAGAATCGGAAAAATGTTTTCAATTGGGGAAAATGTATATGTGCGTCTATGAAATTATGGAAACCACATTTAATAAGCAGAAAGTTCTTTAATTAATCTCAATGGTCTATCAGATCAAAGTAATTATTTATATGACCAACAACCTTGTAAATTAAAATGTTTCAAAATCACAGCAACACTCGATTCAAAATATATATGATGTACGAATTCATTACTCAAGTAATCCTTAATACAAAATTACACACAATTTATTGAACAGAAATTACACGCAATTAACATAACAAAACACACATTAGTAAAATGAAAAATGAAAAATAATATCAGACCTAGAATTAAGCTAAACCATACAAAAATGTACACTTATGTTCAGTTACTTTCGGAAAACAAATTACATACATTTCAAATTCCTTGGTACTTCCCATTTCATTTGCCATACAATATGTGGAGTACTTGGACAGTAACTTCATTTAGATCAAAATTACATAAATTCTTACTTAACAGGATCTAACCCGGGTCATTGGTTCTACATACTAAGTGCTCTAACCACTGAGCTACGCCGAAATTCAATCCACAGCACCGGATCGAATCCCTGTCCTCTAGTGTTTTTCCTTTTGTGGCCTGACTCCAAGTTCGACGACATATATGTTGACATATATTAAGTCAACTGCCTTACACAAGGAGCGCACTCAATTGAGTGTCTTGGTTGCCGGGATTCCACAGTAATATGGACTGTTGCGCTCCTTGTATAATGCCAGTTGACTTAAGGGCAATTGGGCGTTATCGCATGCAAAGTAATGGTAAAAATAGCGTATCTTCAAGCAGTTATAAATGTAATACTATTTATTACAGCTATTTCATTTTTGTAGTGATATATGTATACACATTAAACTTTAAAATGAAAAAAGAATGGTTAATCTAGTGTAAATCTTACCCTTAAATTAATTTTTGAATTTAAACAAATTTTTTATATAAATTCACTACATACCTGTGATTAGGTACACTCTATTCACTTATCATAGCACATATTGAATTAAAATCTTGGCCACTTACTGCTAATAGATACTAAAACATACCCTACTAAAATTATTAAAATATCTGCAGTATTATGGGCATAGGGTTTATACTAATCTTAATTTTTTTTTAAATTTATTGACGGTGATGATTACTATAAGCCCTATGCCCATAATATTACATATATATGAATAATTTTAGTAGGGTATGTTTTAGTATCTATTAGCAGTAAGTGGTCAAATTTTCAATTCAATATGTGCTATAATAAGTGAATAGAGTGTACCTAATCACAGGTATGTAGTGAATTTATAAAAAAAATTGTGCTTAATTAAAAAAAATAATTTAAGGATACAGATTTACTCTAGAGTCACCATTCTTTTGCATTTTAAAGCTTAATATGTATACACACATAGCTAACAAAAATGAAAGACCACTGATAAATAGTAGACTATTATATTTATGACTGCTAGAAGATAGGCTATTTTTACCATTATTTTGCATGCGATAATAACCAACTCCCCTTAATATATGTCAACATAAGTTATATGTCGAACTTGGAGTCAGACTACAAAGGGAAAAACACTAGAGGAGAGGGATTCGATTCGGTGCTGTGGATTGAACTTCGGCGTAGCCCAGTGGTTAGAGCACTTGGTACGTAGAATCAAGGACCCGAGTTCGATCCCGAGCGCCGGAGCGAATTTTTTTAATTTAATAATAATTGTTATCATAACAGATATATTCTGTAGGACCAAAAATTAATCTTCACGTATATTATATGTGAGCAGGGATGTCACTAACATGCTTCCCTCTGCCGCCCCAAATTCCAAAATTCATCTCTTAACAAACAATACTATGTCAATGATTTACCAAGGCGCGTTTGGAAACGCCTCCTGTGAACTGGTGAAACACTTAACTAAAGCATTAGTAATGACATTGTCTGGCTGATACATGACTCTCAAAGGGACACACAGTGTATCCTTGCTCATCGCCAGCGTTGGTGACAAGTGTAGTCGGCTACCTTTTAAGTAACTATACTCTCAAGTACGAGTTACGCAATCTAGAATGAAAGCCACTTAATCCGAGACCAATCGAGAAGCGCTAATGATATTGTTGACTGGTTCTCGACTTTGGAAACAAACCAGTCATTTTCGAAAAAAAACAATTGCTGTTCAACGCTGTGAAGTAATGGTTAGCACGTCTGACCATGAAACGAGCAGGCCTGAGTTCAAATCCCGGTTGGGACAAGTTACCTGGTTGAGGTTATTTCCGGTGTTTTCCCTCAACACATTATGAGTAAATGCTGGGTAATTTTTGGCGTTGAACCCTGGACTCATTTCGCCAACGTTATCTCCATCTCACTCAGACGCTAGATAACCATAGCAGTTGATAAAGCGTCGTAAAATAACCAATTAAAATATATTGCAGAATGTGAACTTTTTAGGGTGACGCTTAGCGTTCCCGGGGACACTAAAAATTGCGGTTAGAAACTGAGAAAATTTTCAAGAAACATTTCACTGATGATGATGATGATGACATAATTATGACTGAGGACTGTCACGATGTTCAGTGTGGTGTGAAATTATTGCTCCTGCCCTGGAGATTAATCCTTGGTAACGGAAGCAATACATCTATTCACATTTTTCTTTGCATTTCCTGACGGTGGATTTAATATGGCTATGTAGATTCTAAATATTGCATAATTCTAGAGGTATGACTACGAAAAAAAAGCAATACTATGATAAAGTATAGAATAGAATGTTTTATTTTCGTTGGCAGAGTTAAGGCCATAAGGCCTTCTCTTCCACTCAACCAACCTTAATGAATACAATACATATTTAAATTACGAATATTTACACTACACTTAAAAGATTTTTCAGCAATATTCTTCAATTAAGTTTTAACGACTAGTACGTGTTTATTTAAATTTAGATAAACCTATAACATAAAGTAGTAACGTAATTTATGAACTAATTTAATTCATTCATTTATAATTAATTTTAGATAGCTAGGTAAATGATGAGAATCTATACTAATAATAAATCTGTAGCCAAACTTTTTCTGGTAATTTTCGATTTTCCAAAAATAATTGGTGTTAACATGTATAATTAACCATCCTGAAACCGAAAATCGCTTTTTTGAAATTTTTGTTTGTATGTCTGTCTGTCTATCTGCCTGGATGTTTGTTACCTTTTCACGCGATAATGGCTGAACCGATTTTTATGAAAATTGGAATATAAATTAAGTTCGTTGTAACTTAGATTTTAGGCTATATGGCATTCAAAATACTTTATTTAAAAGGGGGCTTATAAGGGGGCCTGAATTAGATAAATCGAAATATCTCGCTTATTATTGATTTTCATGAAAAATATTACATAACAAAAGTTTCTTTAAGAATAATTTCCGATACGTTTTACTCTATACAAAATTTTTATAGGACTGATATTTAATGAGATAAATGAGTTTTAAAATTACAATAACAACGCCATCTAAGGCGCTGTACTCAAATAAAAACAAATGACTTCGTCTATAAGGGACCTTAGACAACAACAATCGAAAGCTATTAAACATAGCCTAAGAGAATGTTTCTGTGTTTATATGAAGTAATATCGGAAGTTAATTAATTGTTTAATTATTATTTCACCATTGGAAAGTGTAGTTTCTCTAGATGGACATAACTCTACAATGTTATTACAGTAACTTCTGAAACATATAGCAAGTAATATAAAGTATACACATTAAAACTAAATGATATGTCAATCTTCATTAAACTATGGTTGCATGTAATAACAATTAAGAAACATGTTAAAGGAATTGTCATTGCACCAAATGATTTCTCTCTGGACCAAAATGACCGCATTTTAATTATTTAAATACAATTTAAATTAAGTAACATATTAAACGATTTATCCTTCTATCAAACACGAATGTTCCCTGGATCAAACGTCCTATTTTAATTATGTAATTACTTTATATTTATTTCTAACAGGTGCAGCGGAGCGCACGGGTACGGCTAGTTAATTTAATATAAGTTTACTACAACTATGTTATAAGCTTTTGTCATCCAGTCTGCTGTTAGAATTTATAAAACAGTTATATAACCGGTTGTTCCTTATGGTTGTGAAACTTGGACTCTCACTTTGAGAGAGGAACATAGGTTAAGGGTATTTGAGAATAAGGTGCTTAGAAAAATATTTGGGGCTAAGAGGGATGAAGTTACAGGAGAATGGAGAAAGTTACACAACACAGAACTGCACGCATTGTATTCTTCACCTGACATAATTAGGAATATTAAATCCAGACGTTTGAGATTGGCAGGGCATGTAGCACGTATGGGCGAATCTAGAAATGCATATAGAGTGTTAGTTGAAGGCCGGAGGGAAAAAGACCTTTAGGGAGGCAGAGACGTTGATGGGATAATATTAAAATGGATTTGAGGGAGGTGGGATATGATGATAGAGACTGAATTAATCTTGCTCAGGATAGGGACCAATGGCGGGCTTATGTGAGGGCGGCAATGAACCTCCGGGTTTCTTAAAAGCCAGTAAGTAAGTAAGAACTATGTTATAGGGAGAAAAAATCTAAATCTAAAATATATTTATATAATGAGAATATTAATATAATGAAATTTTAACATTAGACGTTTCGTATTCTATTTAGAGAAATTAATGATAATGAGAATGGACAGATGTTAGCTTCATTATAACTAACAAATATTAATCAGTAATTATTCTGTTAAGTTCCAAGTACCCCACATATTTTATGGCAAATGAAATGGGAAGTACCAAGGAATTTGAAATGTATGTAATTTGTTTTCCGAAAGTAACTGAACATAAGTGTATATTTGTTTATGGTTTAGCTTAATTCTAGGTCTGACATTATTTTTCATTTTTCATTTTACTAATGTATGTTTTGTTATGTTAATTGCGTGTAATTTCTGTTCAATAAATTGTGTGTAATTCTGTATTGAAGATTACTTGAGTAATTAATTCACATATCATATATATTTTGAATCAAGAGTTGCTGTGATTTTAAAACATTTCAATTTACAAGGCTGATGGTCATATAAATAATTACTTTGATCTGATAGACCATTGAGATTGATTAAGAAACTTTCTGCTTATTAAATGCGGTTTCCATAATTTCATAGACGCACATATACATTTTCCCCAATTGAAAACATTTTTCCGATTCTCCAAAAAATAATACAAACAGCGTTTCACTCTATATCTACATCATCATTATCATCATTGCAATAATAATTATAATCATAAGGTTAATTTAGGTCAAATATTGATTAAATTTCTACGATAATGGATTAATACTTTCCACATTCTACAGACATATAAAAATATTAAAAATAAAGTAAATTATGACGACTTGCACTTACACATTAGTCATAACAAGATATAGACCAATCATTCATTCATTCATTCATTCATAGTTTTCTGCAAAGAAATGAAATAAAATAATACGTTGAATAATTATAGAACAACATGAAAATGAATTAAACATTCTAGTTATAATTTAATACCACTGTTTGACATAGCTAACATGCGTATCGCACTGGAGACACTGATTTTACTCGGTTACTTGAGTTCGGGGAAGTGGCTACGGGGGAATAGATTCGGGAAATTTTATTCGGGAAAATGAGCATTTGGTTTATCGATTTTGGAAAGTGACCCGGGGGAATAGATTCGGGAAATTTGATTTGGGGCAAATGTCTGTTCGGAGAAATGAGCATTCAAGTTATCTGTTTCCGAAAAGTGATTTCGGCGACATAGATTCGGACGAATGTCCGTTAGGGGAAATGAGCATTCGGGTTATCGGTTTCGGGGAAGTGTTTTCAGGGGTATAGATTCGGGAAATTTGATTCGTACAAATGTCCATTCGGGGAAATGATCATTCGTGTTATCGATTTCGGGGAAGTGACTTCGGGGAATAGATTCTGGAAAGTATCCGGTCGAAGAAATGAGCATTTTTGTTATTGGATTCGCGCAAATGGCCAGGAATGGTTTTCTGTATTGACCAATATATCCTCAAAAAATAACAAAAAAAAAACAATGGCTTTTCTAGGGCAAAACACCGTATGAAAAAAATTTAACATTCTGGAACAAATAGGCCTAATATACTTTAATTGCTTGAACTATGATGTCACATAATTATAACAAAGGTAAGTTATTGAAAAGAAATTAAATGAGTTTAATTACACTTGTGGGGCAATTTAAATAAAATTAAATAATAAAACAGAGACGCTATAATTCTGTAAGATCGTGGCTTACAAATCTTTAACTACAGAAAAGAAACATGGACTCTTCAAAAGAAAAAAAAATATTTGGATTACAGGCCTTCAAAATGAAATTTGTAAGAGCTGTAAAGGTATGTAGTTCGAGAGAGCATCTAAGAAACAACGACATAAAGAATGAATTGATATATTTTAAACAGATTTATTTATTTATTTATTTATTTATTTATTTATTTATTCATTTATTCATTTATTCATTTATTTATTTATTCATTTATTAATTTATTCATTTATTCAATTATTCATTTATTCATTTATTTATTTATTTACTTATTTTTATTGCTAGTAAGTTTTAAATGAATACAAGTTAATAATACAATCAAAGATAAACTAGCCCACTCCTGAATGAGTAAGACTCATGTTCAGGAGGGGATTCCAATACAGACAAAAATAAAATTAAAATTGAGAGTGAATACAGATTAAATATACAGACAGAAGTCCACGCCTGTGTTAGCGCGTCTGGCCGCGAAACCAGGTTGCCCGGGTTCGATTCCCGGTTGGGACAAGTTACCTGGTTGAGGTTTTCCGGAGTTTTTCCTCAACCCAACATGAGCAAATGCTGGGTAACTTTCGGTGCTGGACCCCGGACTCATTTCACCGGCATTATCACCTTCATCTCATTCAGACGCTAAATAATTAAGATGTTGATACAGCGTCGTAAAATAACCTACTAAAATAAAAAATACAGACCGAATAAAACCAAATATAGAAAACTGTATGTATCGTGTGAAACGAATCACAAAGACAAGCATTCCAAAACAAGTATTGAACTAGGAGTACAAACCAGTTGGTAAAATAGATCTTAGCAGACCACGGAAACGATGGCCAGAAACTGTGTGAAATCCACTTTAATGGTGAGGTTGGAACGGACTTAAGCTCAAACCACGAAGTGGAGAAGAGGAATTATAGCTCATTTTCTCGCTCCTTCCGACTCCTCACTTCCTAGTTCCACAATGTCTCGGAGGCATTCTCACTATACGATCCTGTAATTAATTTCTGTACGCTAAACTTCTGTTACGTAAACAATATTTATCTGGTTTATTATGTCTATGTTTTTATTATCTCCGAAGGAGTACTTTACTGATGTTTTTAATAGATACACTGCAGACTCTGTTCTCTGTGAAAGCAGATACAATATTTTTACAAGTAATTCATAACAAAATATATTTATATATTTTCAAGCCGAACTGATCTATTGCCACCTTGATATTAATATGAGTGTGGAGTAGAAAGGCTGTTAAAATCTTTTACTGCCTCCCTTCTTTGCAAGTGACGTAGGTGTTTAATGCTCCTCTATTTTTAATATACGTAATTGCATCATAAAATGAGCTTTGTAGAGTTACTTCACACTTTTCCGCTGGAAATGATGGCTAGGAGTACGTCATTCTCTGGAATATGCCGACACAAAGATTGATGCCATTAAAATATTTTTTACCTCTGATCCAGAATCGACTTGTTTTCTCAGAGCAACTTTATTGCTTCTCGTTGTTTCAATACAATGCCAAATTAACATTAAAGAAGTATTTGTTGTGGTGAACAAAATCGAATGAGTAGGTTTTTACTCGCAGTTCTCCCGTTTCCCTCACTTTACAGATTTCATTCCATCTACACTCCATTTCCTCCATTCGACTGGCTGACTGATTGATTGGCTGTCCGACTGATTGACTGCTTGATTGGGTGACTGGCTGATTCACTGAAAGATTTATTGTTTTAATGACTGGCTGACTAACTGACTGACTGACTGACTGACTGAGTGAGTGAGTGCGTGAGTGACTATCTGATTCAGTGACAGAACAGTTGGCTAGCTAACTGATTCACTGACAGATTGATTGGCTTGCTGACTTACTCACTGAGTAACTGACTGAGTCAGTGATAGACTAGTTGGCTAGCTGATTCACTGACTGTTTGGCTTGCTGACTTACTCACTGAGTAACTGACTGAGTCAGTGACAGACTAGTTGGCTAGCTAACTGATTCACTGACAGATTGATTGGCTTGCTGACTTACTCACTGAGTAACTGAGTCAGTGACAGACTAGTTGGCTAGCTAACTGATTCACTGACAGATTGATTGGCTTGCTGACTTACTCACTGAGTAACTGACTGAGTCAGTGACAGACTAGTTGGGTAGCTAACTGATTCACTGACAGATTGATTGGCTTGCTGACTTACTCACTGAGTAACTTACTGAGTCAGAGATAGACTAGTTGGCTAGCTAACTGATTCACTGACAGATTGATTGGCTTGCTGACTTACTCACTGAGTAACTGACTGAGTCAGTGACAGACTAGTTGGGTAGCTAACTGATTCACTGACAGATTGATTGGCTTGCTGACTTACTCACTGAGTAACTTACTGAGTCAGTGATAGACTAGTTGGCTAGCTAACTGATTCACTGACAGATTGATTGGCTTGCTGACTTACTCACTGAGTAACTTACTGAGTCAGTGACAGACTAGTTGGGTAGCTAACTGATTCACTGACAGATTGATTGGCTTGCTGACTTACTCACTGAGTAACTGACTGAGTCAGTGACAGACTAGTTGGGTAGCTAACTGATTCACTGACAGATTGATTGGCTTGCTGACTTACTCACTGAGTAACTTACTGAGTCAGTGATAGACTAGTTGGCTAGCTAACTGATTCACTGACAGATTGATTGGCTTGCTGACTTACTCACTGAGTAACTGACTGAGTCAGTGACAGACTAGTTGGGTAGCTAACTGATTCACTGACAGATTGATTGGCTTGCTGACTTACTCACTGAGTAACTGACTGAGTCAGTGACAGACTAGTTGGCTAGCTAACTGATTCACTGACAGATTGATTGGCTTGCTGACTTACTCACTGAGTAACTTACTGAGTCAGTGATAGACTAGTTGGCTAGCTAACTGATTCACTGACAGATTGATTGGCTTGCTGACTTACTCACTGAGTAACTTACTGAGTCAGAGATAGACTAGTTGGCTAGCTAACTGATTCACTGACAGATTGATTGGCTTGCTGACTTACTCACTGAGTAACTGACTGAGTCAGTGACAGACTAGTTGGGTAGCTAACTGATTCACTGACAGATTGATTGGCTTGCTGACTTACTCACTGAGTCAGTGATAGACTAGTTGGCTAGCTAACTGATTCACTGACAGATTGATTGGCTTGCTGACTTACTCACTGAGTAACTTACTGAGTCAGTGACAGACTAGTTGGGTAGCTAACTGATTCACTGACAGATTGATTGGCTTGCTGACTTACTCACTGAGTAACTGACTGAGTCAGTGACAGACTAGTTGGGTAGCTAACTGATTCACTGACAGATTGATTGGCTTGCTGACTTACTCACTGAGTAACTTACTGAGTCAGTGATAGACTAGTTGGCTAGCTAACTGATTCACTGACAGATTGATTGGCTTGCTGACTTACTCACTGAGTAACTGACTGAGTCAGTGACACACTAGTTGGGTAGCTAACTGATTCACTGACAGATTGATTGGCTTGCTGACTTACTCACTGAGTAACTGACTGAGTCAGTGACAGACTAGTTGGCTAGCTAACTGATTCACTGACAGATTGATTGGCTTGCTGACTTACTCACTGAGTAACTTACTGAGTCAGTGATAGACTAGTTGGCTAGCTAACTGATTCACTGACAGATTGATTGGCTTGCTGACTTACTCACTGAGTAACTTACTGAGTCAGTGATAGACTAGTTGGCTAGCTAACTGATTCACTTACAGATTGATTGGCTTGCTGACTTACTCACTGAGTAACTGACTGAGTCAGTGACAGACTAGTTGGCTAGCTAACTGATTCACTGACAGATTGATTGGCTTGCTGACTTACTCACTGAGTAACTGACTGACTCAGTGACAGACTAGTTGGGTAGCTAACTGATTCACTGTCAAATTGATTGGCTTGCTGACTGACTCACTGAGTAACTGACTGATTCAGTGACAGACTAGTTGGGTAGCTAACTGATTCACTGACAGAATGATTGTCTTGCTGACTGACTGACTGACTGACTGACTGAGTAACTAATTCAGTGACAGACTATTTGACTAGCTAACTGATTCACTGACATATTGTCTTCCTGACTGACTGACTGACTGACTGAGAACTGACTGATTCAGTGACAGACTAATTGACTAGCTAACTGCTTCACTGCAGATTGATTGGCTTGCTGACCTGACTGGCTGACTGACTGACTGACTGAGTAACTGACTGATTCAGTGACAGACTAATTGACTAGCTAACTGATTCACTGACATATTGATTGTCTTGCTGACTGACTGACTGACTGAGTAACTGACTGATTCAGTGACAGACTAATTGACTAGCTAACTGATTCACTGATATATTGATTGTCTTGCTGACTGACTGACTGACTGACTGAGTAACTGACTGAGTCAGTGACAGACTAATTGACTAGCTAACTTATTCACTGACAGAATGATTGTCTTGCTGACTGACTCATTCACTGAGTAACTGACTGATTCAGTTATAGACTAGTTGGCTAGCTAACTGATTCACTGACAGAATGATTGACTTGCTGACTTACTCACTGAGTAACTGACTGAGTCAGTGACAGACTAGTTGGGTAGCTAACTGATTCACTGACAGATTGATTGGCTTGCTGACTTACTCACTGAGTAACTGACTGAGTCAGTGACAGACTAGTTGGGTAGCTAACTGATTCACTGACAGATTGATTGGCTTGCTGACTTACTCACTGAGTAACTTACTGAGTCAGTGATAGACTAGTTGGCTAGCTAACTGATTCACTGACAGATTGATTGGCTTGCTGACTTACTCACTGAGTAACTGACTGAGTCAGTGACAGACTAGTTGGGTAGCTAACTGATTCACTGACAGATTGATTGGCTTGCTGACTTACTCACTGAGTAACTGACTGAGTCAGTGACAGACTAGTTGGCTAGCTAACTGATTCACTGACAGATTGATTGGCTTGCTGACTTACTCACTGAGTAACTTACTGAGTCAGTGATAGACTAGTTGGCTAGCTAACTGATTCACTGACAGATTGATTGGCTTGCTGACTTACTCACTGAGTAACTTACTGAGTCAGAGATAGACTAGTTGGCTAGCTAACTGATTCACTGACAGATTGATTGGCTTGCTGACTTACTCACTGAGTAACTGACTGAGTCAGTGACAGACTAGTTGGGTAGCTAACTGATTCACTGACAGATTGATTGGCTTGCTGACTTACTCACTGAGTAACTTACTGAGTCAGTGATAGACTAGTTGGCTAGCTAACTGATTCACTGACAGATTGATTGGCTTGCTGACTTACTCACTGAGTAACTTACTGAGTCAGTGACAGACTAGTTGGGTAGCTAACTGATTCACTGACAGATTGATTGGCTTGCTGACTTACTCACTGAGTAACTGACTGAGTCAGTGACAGACTAGTTGGGTAGCTAACTGATTCACTGACAGATTGATTGGCTTGCTGACTTACTCACTGAGTAACTTACTGAGTCAGTGATAGACTAGTTGGCTAGCTAACTGATTCACTGACAGATTGATTGGCTTGCTGACTTACTCACTGAGTAACTGACTGAGTCAGTGACAGACTAGTTGGGTAGCTAACTGATTCACTGACAGATTGATTGGCTTGCTGACTTACTCACTGAGTAACTGACTGAGTCAGTGACAGACTAGTTGGCTAGCTAACTGATTCACTGACAGATTGATTGGCTTGCTGACTTACTCACTGAGTAACTTACTGAGTCAGTGATAGACTAGTTGGCTAGCTAACTGATTCACTGACAGATTGATTGGCTTGCTGACTTACTCACTGAGTAACTTACTGAGTCAGTGATAGACTAGTTGGCTAGCTAACTGATTCACTTACAGATTGATTGGCTTGCTGACTTACTCACTGAGTAACTGACTGAGTCAGTGACAGACTAGTTGGCTAGCTAACTGATTCACTGACAGATTGATTGGCTTGCTGACTTACTCACTGAGTAACTGACTGACTCAGTGACAGACTAGTTGGGTAGCTAACTGATTCACTGTCAAATTGATTGGCTTGCTGACTGACTCACTGAGTAACTGACTGATTCAGTGACAGACTAGTTGGGTAGCTAACTGATTCACTGACAGAATGATTGTCTTGCTGACTGACTGACTGACTGACTGAGTAACTAATTCAGTGACAGACTATTTGACTAGCTAACTGATTCACTGACATATTGTCTTCCTGACTGACTGACTGACTGACTGAGAACTGACTGATTCAGTGACAGACTAATTGACTAGCTAACTGCTTCACTGCAGATTGATTGGCTTGCTGACCTGACTGGCTGACTGACTGACTGACTGAGTAACTGACTGATTCAGTGACAGACTAATTGACTAGCTAACTGATTCACTGTCATATTGATTGTCTTGCTGACTGACTGACTGACTGAGTAACTGACTGATTCAGTGACAGACTAATTGACTAGCTAACTGATTCACTGATATATTGATTGTCTTGCTGACTGACTGACTGACTGACTGACTGAGTAACTGACTGAGTCAGTGACAGACTAATTGACTAGCTAACTTATTCACTGACAGAATGATTGTCTTGCTGACTGACTCATTCACTGAGTAACTGACTGATTCAGTTATAGACTAGTTGGCTAGCTAACTGATTCACTGACAGAATGATTGACTTGCTGACTGACTGACTAACTGACTGACTAGTTGGCTAGCTAACTGATTTACTGACAGAATGATTGTCTTGCTGACTGACTGACTGACTGACTGACTGACTAGTTGGCTAGCTAACAGATTCACTGAGAGAATGATTGTCTTGCTGACTGACTGACTGACTGGCTGACTAGTTGGCTAACTAACTGATTCACTGACAGAATGATTGACTTGGTGACTGACTCACTCACTGAGTAACTGACTGATTCAGTTATAGACTAGTTGGCTAGCTAACTGATTCACTGAAAGAATGATTGTCTTGCTGACTGACTGACTGACTGACTGACTAGTTGGCTAGCTAACAAATTCCTTGAGAGAATGATTGTCTTGCTGACTGACTGGCTGACTGACTGACTGACTAGTTGGCTAACTAAGTGATTCACTGACAGAATTATTGATTTGCTGACTGACTGACTAGTTGGCTAGCTAACTGATTCACTGACAGAATGATTATCTTGCTGACTGACTGACTGACTAGTTGGCTAACTAACTGATTCATTGACTGATTAATTTCATTTGATCTCACCTTCACTGACTACCTGACTTACTAACTGGCTGACCAACTGGCTACGTGATCTACACTGACCTCACTATCTGATTCACTGAGTAAATAATCTACCGTGGCCGTAACTAACCTGATCTCAACTGACATGACTGATCTCACGTAACTAACCTGGTCGATTAATCCGACTCTTATGACTTGACAGGACTGGCTGAATTCACTGATTTATTAAGTAAACGATTGATCTGATCAGCTGACTGACTTCACTGCGTACTTGATTCCTGAAATAACACTGTCTGAAACTCAGTATGGTCTGTTGAAAATGCTTTATCTCACCTATTATCCAGAAAATATTCGCTGCATTATCTCGTCCGGATTTTGACCCAGTTCGGCTAACAGTACGCCTGAGTGTATCTTCTTAATTAAGAAAATGTTATGATTTAGTGAATTAAATTAGGGTACCACAATATTGTGTTTCTTGTTTCCTGCTAACATTACGCTGAAGTCGTTTGTTAATTAGTACGTAAATTTCACTCATACGGTTTAAGAAACCTAAATAAATATTTATTCATAGTACAACTCTATGTAAACTCTCAGGACTTCCATAGTTTTATACAGTTCTCTCCATATTAAAAGCAACATTGAAGCATTGTCAAAAACCAGATTAAAACCACAACTATGTACATTTAAAGTGGCTACTGGAGTAAAGTTCTGTTTGCTCGCGTCATAATGCAAGCGCAGCTGTTGTAGAAGAATAGAGATTTTATTCGTCTACAAGTCTGTTTTATTTTTACTTCTTCATCCCCTCGATCTCCAGTGGAAGCGCGAGGTCTTTCTAGAATGCTGGCTAGGAGTTATGTAAATTAGCAAAATAAGAAGACAATGTAATGAAATATTCAGTAAGCTTAATATTGCACAGATTTTGAAATGATGTCAGACCAAAATGTCAATGCAACTTTTTCTCTTGTTACACTTTATCGTATTCTTCTTTTTTTTTTGTGGCATCCATAAATACTGAACAAAGAATATTCTTATAAACTTCGTCAATTCAGACCTATAAATAAACAGCTACAGTTAGCATATACAGACCTACCAAAACTTTGTCAGACTTCAGCCGTTTAAAATTTAGTACCAGTCCTGCCGACCGTTGAGCAGAGTGCCGAGTATTTCAATTATACAGAGTGTTAAAAAAGTATCCAATATTTTAGGAGAGCTATTATGCATCAAAACAAGAAAATAATGTCTAATAAACTTGGGTCCTACAATATATAAATTCTAAATTATGGACATCAGCTCAAAGAATTTGAGTGACCACAAGGGTCCTGAATACAATAAACGTGTACAATATAATGTGATGTGATACATTAGAGAAAAAAGAAAGTTAATTGTTTAAGGCAAATATAAGTGGATTAATTGAAATACAGATGATGATGTAATATTTGAAGAGAATCCTTGATAATATTTATAAGGACACACATTACATAATCAAAAGGAATCTGAAGTTCCTTAAGATAATTCCATGTGAATTTGAAAATAGAACCTCTACTGCCAAACAGCAAACCAGTGACGGACCATTGCTTAAGAGGGACGTTGTACTTTTGAGAAAGATAAGGCAGACAAGGTTCATATATGGACTTCTTCTCAATATCAACTACGGTGGCCTGGTTTAGGTTTCTTTCGAAACGGATAGTATGGTCAAGAACAAGAGCCCGTTTTAAGTGTCCGTTAATAGCAATAATGTCTGCCCATCTGAAAGAACCATCTGATGATACACAATGTACTTCCTCATGAATCTCCCAATTTGAATTTTTTAACGATGTCGCCAAAGCATGTCGTACACAATGATGTCTAGCAATGATCGGCAGCTTTCTGAGATCTGAATACTTGTTCATAGGAGGTACTCAATGAGACGTCCATTCATGGCAATCCATTCCTCTGCCCTTCGGCGTAAGGAATCACGCACTATTTGAAGCATGTTTTAATACGTTAATAAGAAAGTCCTAATAATGATTCCCAGTTAATCTCTGTAGTAACACGTATGGGCCCTATTAATCTATCACCAAGACCCGTGCCCGTAAGTTGATTGAGAATCGGTGCTGATGCCTTGTTTCTTCAACTGCATGGGGATTTTCATCAGCCTAGACATGCTGATTACGAAAATTCACAACACCATCTCTGCTGAACCCCGCTCACATCCGTAACCGGACTTTTGTTTTCAGTATTCCTTGCGACGTATCATTATTCCATGCCAGAGGTGTCAACTACAGTAGTCCACATCTGTGGAGTAACGGTTAGCGCGTCTAGCCGCGAAACCAGGTGGCCCGGGTTCGATTCCCGGTCGGGGCAAGTTACCTGGTTGAGGTTTTTTCCGGGGTTTTCCCTCAACCCAATATGAGCAAATGCTGGGTAACTTTCGGTGTTGGACCCCGGACTCATTTCACCGGCATTATCACCTTCATCTCATTCAGACGCTAAATAACCTAAGCTGTTGATAAAGCGTCGTAAAATAACCTACTAAAATAAAAAATCAACTATAGTATGATTATTTGGTAGTGTGCTGTATTGTAGGGCAGAGAAATGCATTGCCATGAATGGACGTCACATTGAGCACCTCCTACGAACAAGTGTTCAGATCTCAGAAAGTATGTGTTGTAGGACTCATATTAATTGTACATTATTTTCTTGTTTTGACGCATATTATCACCTCCTAAAAATTGGATACTTCTTTTTTAACATGTCCGCCGAGTTAGCTCTGTGGTAGCATGTCTGCCTCCAGACTAGCAGGCCCGGGTTCGATTCCCGGCGGGGTCAGAAATTTTCATGTAAAAATTTCTACTTCGGGACTAGGAGAGATGGCGGTGCACAACTTCTAATCACTAGATTGTGCAGCAATATGCCTGGGTTAAATCCCAAATCTCTCCGCAGTGCATATGAAGAGAAGGCATATATCACTGTTGATAGTGATTCGTCCGTCGGATGGAGACGTTAAGCCTGGCGGCCCTCTTGGTGCTATTCGACAGGAGTAGACTACGTGCCGGCACCGCGTTTCCCCTTCTCAATTCCTCACCTTCATCATCACTCATTCCAGACACTACGTTTACACATACACTGACCCTAGTACACGACATAACTCTCCACAGATACACATCATGTACAGCAGAGGTCTCCAAAAAGCATATAGTCATTCGTGCTCCCGATGCTGACCGCCCAACACAGTGTGCTGTAAGGCTAGAGAAGGGGGAGAGACTCGTACCTCAACAGATGGGAGCGATCAGTGAGAGATCGCGGAAACGGTCTGCTTATGTTCACAAATAATAACATCAAAAGAATGAGAAATATCATATAGGCTATTTGTACATTATTTTGACATACTATGAAGGTTCCTTTGTAAATAAACATTTACGTTACCAAATTCTCAAGATTAGGAGTGGTTTCATAAGCAGCCAATATTAACTGCGCATGAAGGCTTTGATCTGTCATACGAGATCTTTTACGTGATTTTATGTTAGTTACTTTCGAAAAAAAAAACAGGGACATCATTTTATTTTTACTTAAATTTTTATTGTACCTGAGTTTTTGAATGTACTTCACTCCCACCCCTTCTACTAATGAAGTTCAACCGTCCTCCGCTCGGATCCAAGACCGCATATACAGTCATAGTAGCCTTACCGTCACAGTACGTTCCAAAAATATGTTCGCGTTTTACAATGACAAAAGAGCTTTCAATATTGCATCATTTTCGCACAGGTACTGTCGTCCATTTGCCTACGTCGCATTCCGGTTTTCCCCACTAGCTTCTATTCGCCTCTCTGTAAAGGCTAGTGGCTGGGCTGTCTTAGCTCTTTTCTGAGAACATTAATTTCTGTTAGGAATTGGACATCTACGTAATATTATACCCATACAACTGTTTAAAATAACTTAAATAAAAGGGCCTCGTTAAGTAATTAACTGTCACGTGATTTCCCTCCTTTCTACGATCCTGCGACATAACTTTTTGGACGGACAGTAGATAGCATGTCTGAGTAATTTTATCTTTTCGAATCGAGCAGAAGTGAAGATTGAATTTACAGTGCGTAAGGTACTCTTTTACAGAGAAGGTACAGAATTATTTCAACATGAGTTACTAGTACGAAGGACGAAACTGGTAATTGGAATTACACACATTAGAACTGAAGCCTGTATCGAAATGAACCGCCACAATGTTGAAAAATGTGTTTAAATATCCATATTATGATTATTTTTCAATTTAACTTCATTCTCTATAGTGTACGCTAATGTGCTATAGACAGTATAATATACACTGCATAATGAATATGTCCGCATGGAAAGCTCAGTTCGTGAGTAAAAACACTCATTGTTAATACTGTACTGTATTTTGATTAAACAAAAACCTAATGAAAATTATGAAACTCAAAATCGCGATATTTCCTAGTTTACGTAAATGGATGAACTGCTTTTCTTCCCTCCTATAACTAGTAAAGTGATTTGTTTGTATATTACGCCATCGAACTTTAGTTGTGGAAGGGGGTAGCAACCGTTGATCCAAAGGTACAGTCAGGTTAATATCAGAAATGTTAGTAAAAATAAAATGATGTCCCTGTATATGTGGAACCAAACAAAGCTGAGATTCTGAAAGCAAAGGACCTTAAACTCGGGTATTTACATAGTTATACAGATGTCCTCAAAATAAATTAGTTTCACATATCTAATAAACCTGTAATTGTGTTATATTCTTTGTGAAGAGTCAAGTAGTGTCGTCGTATATTGAATTTTAACACACCCTTAAGAATTTTCGAACAAATTAAACATTTCACATTCTTCCCACTAAGACAAAAGAAATATTTCTCTTCCCATTCATCCTTCAATGTACTACATTCATGATTAGGAGACATTGTGAAACGGTCGAACACGCCGACAAAAACAATGATAATGGCACTCCACCACTGCTCTTCGTTTGAGCTTAAACATTGAGTACAGTACAGGTGGGGATGGGTGAGACGGAGCGCGTTCTCTAAATACTGGCTTCGGTTCCGTTCAGGGGCTTACTTTTGAGTAGGCTTTTGGAGACCTCTGATGTATAGTGTGGCCCGCCGAAGTGGTGTACAACTAGAAAATGGGTCACAGTCCTGCCATCTATCCGCAATATATGTGCAACCTGAACCACACAAGTGAAGTGGGTAGGCATTGGATATACAGACACACTCTTTTTTAACACTCTGTATAGCCGTGATTCAAAAAGGATGGTGCAAAAGTAATAATGACTTATTCAAAAGTGAACAAATTAAAAACAACTGTATTGGCTCGAAACAACACATTAACTGTTCAAGTTTTTTTAGCCGAAGTACTAAATACAATACCATCCCATCGCACCTCCTCATACTCATCCTCTTTCACAATAGCCCTGCCAAGACTCTGGAATTCGTTACCTGCTAGCATCAGGGACTGTCGAAATAAAATTCAATTCAAACGCAAACTTACTAGGCACTTGGTCAGTAATTGAGACCGTTCAGACATGGTTTCTTGTAAATAGTTCTTTTAATCTACCACAAAATATCTCAATATCCGGTAATTTCATCACTATAGAATTTTGTTATTGTAGGTTTAATTTGTAATTTAGTAAATACAAAAATATTCTTTGTTCTTAACTTCTATGATAAAATGTCTAGCTTTCATTAATCAGGTATTCTTGTCGTACTTTAATTTTTATTGTAATTGTAATTGTAAATTTAATATTAATTGTAATCTTATTGTTCATGTTATAGTTGTAATCCCCTGGTAGAGGGGCAGAGAAGGCCTGACGGCCTTATCTCTACCAGGTTAAATAAATAAATCTAAAAATCTAAATCTAAATATGTTCAATGTGACCTCCGTTGGTGACCCGACAGATGTCGAGACGGTGTAAGCATGTCCTCGGTTATTGGGTCCACTGGTGCTTCGATTCTTCGTCTAAAGTCATTCAGATCAGTTGGAAAGGGGGGAACATACGATAAATGGAAAATAAATACAGTACCTATTATAGACCATAGAGGTGCAAAGAATAGTGGGAGGTTGAGGATCTTATGCATTCTAAACAGTCAGCATTAGTAGCAGTAGAGGTCAGTGGCGATTCCTCCATGAAGGATATGAGGATGACTTTACAGTTCAGTTTCGTGCCTCTGAGGATAGAAAAATTTTAATTACAGATTTTGATTTTCAATGCGTCCCGACGTATTAATTTCCTTTAAACTTCCTCTTTCTGTCGTGACTTGTCGCCACTGCACAGCTCGGAAATAATTTCCGAGGAACCATCCAAATATCTTAGCGAACGGTATTTCTAACAGGGAAGTTAGCGGACAGGGGAGAGTGCGGAAGGCGGGGTATGGCTTGAGTTTAACCGTGTGTGAGGATATGACCGCGTATCCTAATACTATGACCCTTCTTTCTGGGTGATGGAGACCGTCAGAGACTACAATAAAATTTTTTCAAGTACCCTTGTAGCCTTCTTAAATGCAGTTCATTGATCATTTTAAAAGACTAGACTACACGAAATAATAAATATTTTAAAATGATATAATGAAAAAATTAAATGAATAAAAACAATATTATATAAAAATAAATAAAATAAGCTATAATAAATACAAGAATTCAAGAATTAAGAGAACTTTCAGATGACAGGACAGCCGAAAGTATATGTGAAGTTGTATTTGATCATTTAGAAGAATTTAGCTGTAGCTAGAAATTAATTGCGCAAACGTACGACGGAGCATCGGTAAATATCGGGCAGTACAATGGCTAACGAGCCATCTTCGCAACTAAAATGGGGAGAAGAATCGAACTTCACTACTAATAAATTGCCAGTTCCAGAATGGTGAGTCAAAAACTGACATAGGCATACTAGTAAGCCTATTGAATTTGCATGCTACGTTATTATCATTATTATTATTATTATTATTATTATTATTATTATTATTATTATTATTAATTATTATTTGATTTATTAATTCATTTATTTATTTATTAATAATATTGGTTTCTGTCTTGGTCATCAGTCGTCAATCTCATATCCTACATACACAAATATCACGAGTCGCCACTGGTAGAGATATCTATTTTTTGTGCTTGTCGCATTTATCCCCAAGGAAGCATCACTGACACTCATTTAAATTAGAACATGAGTTGATTAAAATCCAAAGTTGTAGTGAGGCTGGAACGAATGGGTCATTGGACTCTATTGGGAATCGAAGTAGAAACTTTCCAGCTTGCAGTGCAACGGCTTACTGCGACGCTGCAGAGCACCCCAACTGAATACGAACAAGAGATATTTTAGAACCCATCGAGAACAGCCATGGGTGTGACGAGACTTGATCGAGTAAGAAACCGACAAATAAAAGAACAATGTAGCATACAAGACATGCTTGAGTGGGTTAAAGATAACTGAATAAAGTATGCATACATCAGGATGGAGCAAATAGGATTCTGTGAAGAGCAGGAGACTGTTATCTTACAGAAAAAGGAATTCTGGAACGTCTGAAACTTATAGTTGGATGGAACGCGAGTCTGTACTCTAATCAAAAGAGTCTGATAACTTTACAGCAAAGTAGAACAGGAAAAGAAGTTGTGTTATTAATATATTTATTGGGATTTCTAGATAAGGACAAATTACACATCTGACGGGTAAGTTTAGAGTTTAAGTGACCAATTTGTCAACTGAAATTTCATCTTTTTTCTTAACCGATAGCTTTAATAGTAATATGCGTTACAAGAGCGGTATGTTGAAGTTTTCATGTTCGAGGAAAAGTTTGAAAAAGCGAAACGTAGTTGAACTTTTTTAATTTCCGAGAATTGAAAGAAAACATACCGCTCGTGTATCGTACATTATTTCGTGCGAAGATCGTTAATTACATACCTGAAAGAGGAATTTCTAATTAGTTGCAATGAAATCTCCATCTTGGTTTCTGTTCAGTGACGGAAAATTTGGAAAACAAAAATATCTATCTTCAACATTGTTGCTTTAAAATGTTTTCTGTCTTAATTGTACTCCAGCAGGCCGTGATATACGTCTGTCTTCCCCCCCCCCCCAGTCTATAAATGCGATCTCAAAACAGACGGTAAGGTTATGTAACTTATTGATTTTTTCACGGCTTCCTTAATGTTACTTGCATCACAAATGCAGTAACTTTAGTGGAGTTGTAGAGTTTACTTAATTTTTGCAAATATTTAAAAACAATAATTAACAGTGCAATTTAGGTGAAATTGTAGTGGTAAGTTTCCAATTTATAATTATTACTATATTGAATGTCTTTAAAAATAATATGTTAAAAGCCTAAAGCAGTAAAATGAATATGACGCTTAAGCGGTAAGAATAGGGAAATTGTTACGTGTGTTACGTTGGGAATACTGAATGTGGTATTTCACACTTACCGCGTATTGGTTTTGTGCGGAAACCAAGCAAATACGCACGATCTCGCACAAAAATTATTACATCCTAACATTAAAATCACTAGCTTAAAACTTGTTCAGTTCGACACCTGGGATAACTTGTGATTTATTAAAAGGAACGAATCGCAACTAATGGCCATTGAAAAGTCGCTTCAAAATGTTAAACATTATGAGTATTATAATATTTAAGGTAGAATAAACAAAAACATTCATTTGTTGGGTAAATATTTCGTATTAGTCTTTACTAAACATTTGGGACATGCCCGAAGTTCTCTTGTTCAGCAAACAAGATTTTATTTTTTCTGTGACACTACACACAGCATTTCGAAGGAAATGTCTTGGAATATTCCCAATTTCTTGTGAGATAATTCCGTTCAGTTTCTGTAGAGGTGTGCCACGAAAATTAGTTCATTCAGATGACTCCACAACTAAAATTCGGCCGGGTTTAAGTAGGGAGATTATGGAGGTCATATTATTGGAAAGTTCCTACTGATGACACGATCGCCAAATATCCGTATAATGAATAGTTTTTCAAGGGTTTATATACGGTGATTCACGAAAATTTACCGTCCTTTACGGAGCTTATTTCCGAAGACATTCTAAGAAAAAAATGTTATATAAACATGGGTCGGTTCTATTCCCAATATTTACAGAGTTACGTTTCGTTATTGGAACGCATTGCTGTGAACGCGTGATCTTGGTCAGCGTGCAGTCAGCAGCCAGCGCAAGCTCTACGGAAATCAAAGAGCGAATTCCGAATCTCACCGGTGAGCAATCCGATGGCATCACGGTGTTCCGAATTCCACCGATGACGTCATTGATGCTCCACCGGTGTCGCACCGGTGCCATCAACTTGCAGAGGTGGTGGCAGTCTCCATCAGCCGCCATCAGTGAATCTGATTGGTTATTGTATAGCGCGGGAATTAGCAGACGAATGACATCGTGCACTGTTGTGTCATGGCGGTGTGTTCTGCTTTAGTTCTGCTGTATTGTTTGTAATGAGCACAACGCAAAAACAATATGTTAATGACTTATGAGCGAACATGTCAACGGACCAGTTATTACTACCGATTCAAGAAATAAGTTGTTTATGCCCTCTTTTCTTTGAACGAGATGGCAGTACGGAAATTTCATAAAATTTTGCTAGCGTAGCACAGATAACCACTTACACAGTCGCCATGACAGCATCGATCCTTCCAGCAGTTTTGTTCCTTATTTCGTTGCAACGTGACGTCATTGATGCCACCGGACCGGTGAGATTTGGAATACGCTGAAAGATAGCCGTATGCAGTTACGTAGCGCGACGAGTGCCGTTCACAAGCGTGCGGCCAAGTGTACTCAAGCGGACGGCGACATTTTTTAAAATGTGTTGTAAACTCTCCAAGACTGTAAATTAGGATGCAAAATGTGCAAATAATTAAGTCGGACTCTTTTCTTTGTATCTAGTAAGCTTTTTAAGATATACTATGATTTCTCTTTTCGATAAACGCTTCCCCAGGAAACATCTGGCGCGTTTGGTGATTGTAAACCAAAACAAAAGCTATTACATTTTATGAATTTATGTTTGTTATGATAGTTTTATCATGCTCTTTTGTAAATCCAGCAAAAAAACATATATTGGTCCCTTCTATTCAGTAACTTTTATAACAGTTCAAAATGACGTCTACTTAATGAACAAACAAGGGTGTGGTTTTCAGTATTTAAAAAAAAAGTTTACCATTTTGAGTGAAGGCAAATTAAAAGAGGGCATTTTCATCGGTCCATAAATTCACAAAGTTATGGTAGACAACTACATAGAACTTATTGTGGAAACCATATCAAGTTCATATGAGAAAATGGGATGTAATATGTCTCTCAAAATACACTTTTTACTTTCTCATTTGGATTTCTTTCCTCCTAACCTTGGAGCGGTAAGCGACGAGCATGGGGAAAGATTTCATCAAGAGATACCTGAAATGGAAAGATGATATAAAGGAAGTCATCATCCAGCATGCTTGCAGACTATTGTTGGTTCCTTGGAAGAGACAATTCCGGGTCTAGTTGTAGACGGAAGTCATCCAGAAAATCCTTTTAAATCTAAGTTAAAATTCCGAGATTTTTCTCATTATACGCAAGAAATGTTTTTATTGTTGTTGTGTTTTAAACTATGTAACATAATTCTTGTATCCACTACACATTTTTGAAGTATTATGAAGTATTTTGAATCCGTAGTATGTTGTAATTTTACCAGTGAAAAATTAAAAAAGAGAATACCCGGCCCCATAACAATTTTTCCCTTGAAATTATTCAAATCTGCTTTACAGGAAGCTTTACCTGAAAGACTAGATTTGCATAATATATACGTCACTGTCTACATTAACAGAAAACCACAATTCCAAGTCACACAGAGTTTGTGTGCACTCGATGTGGGTCTCTGGCGTTTCGTCAGCCCACGCGAGTTGTGTGGATATAAAGGGAAAAGTTGAGACGATGTCGGGTGGAGTTCCCGGGTATCTGTTGGCAGAGCGCTGGTACGTTCAATCAGAGGTCCCGGGATCGATACCCGGCCCCGGAACAATTTTTCCCTGAAATTATTCAAATCTGCTTTACAGGAAGCTTTACCTGAAAGACTAGATTTGCATAAAAAAGAGAAGTTTTTCATATAAAAATTCAAATCATTTTCCCGGAAAATGATACGTAATGGGGCAATTTGGGCTTTATATTCAGATTTAGGGCACACATATTAGTAATATTCACCTATTTTTATTTCAGAGTAAGACAAAAAGTAAAAATTTGTTGTTCAGTGTTATTAGTATAGATTTGTATTGCTTTAAAATTCTAATTCTCTTTATATATTTCATCTTCATCGTATTTTCTTACCCTGTTACTTCACAGAGTAATATATTACTGAGAGAGACGAATAAGGATTCTTTTCTCCAAATTTCCTTACATACTTCTTTAAAAGCTATTTCTCTTGTTTATATATGAACCGCAACTAAGTAGAACTCTGTGTATATTTTGACGGTGCTCTTTTGTTTCGATCGCATTGAAGCATGAAAGCTCGGCAGGAAGATCGATTCGTGGCGTGCAAAATGTGTTTTATGTGTTCTCTGCACTCAGGCACGAAAGCAACTTATAATATAGATGTCATGTCCGTCAATCTTGCAGTAATGCTTAGCATGTTTCCATATAGATCCAGCTTCGCTAACGAACTGCTGATAGCGTTGCTTAATTGCGTCATGTCACACTGGATTTGCAGAATATAAATTAATCTGCGTTATCGACTCCAAGCCGATCCTACTGACAACAGGCTGCAATTAGCATTACTGTCTTTTAAATTGATGCGAGATCAAATGTCAGCCAAGTGGTAAAAGTAGTGATGTTCCGCCGGATTTATCAAGTGCTTTAATTAGTATTAACCATGGTCATTAATACGAGTGCCGCCTAGCACATAGGTGTTTGATATCTTAGTTGGAGGCTTGCTTCGTAATAGCTCCATGTCACACAACTCGCAATATTTTTCACACGGGTATAAACAGATCGAGATAAACATTTTGGTGTTCGCTGGCTTTTCCGAGAGTTATACCGTTGATGGGGTCTAGGGCATTTCGTAACCGGAAATTTCTTCACAGTTATAATTTGTCACCTATTTTTGGCCATTAGTTTTTTGGTCATCTAATACATTTTGTCATCATGTGTTTTGTCATTGAGAAGATTTTGTCACCGAAGATATTTCGTCGTCTTATACATTTTGTCATCATGTGTTTTGTCACTGAGGAGATTTTGTCACCGAAGATATTTCGTCGTCTTATACATTTTGTCATCATGTGTTTTGTCACTGAGGAGATTTTCTCACCGAAGATATTTCGTCGTCTTATACATTTTGTCATCATGTGTTTTGTCACTGAGGAGATTTTCTCACCGAAGATATTTCGTCGTCTTATACATTTTGTCATCATGTGTTTTGTCATTGAGGAGATTTTGTCACCGAAGATATTTCGTCGTCTTATACATTTTGTCACCATGTGTTTATCACTGAGGAGATTTTGTCACCGAAGATATTTCGTCGTCTTATACATTTTGTCATCATGTGTTTTGTCACTGAGGAGATTTTGTCACCGAAGATATTTCGTCGTCTTATACATTTTGTCATCATGTGTTTTGTCACTGAGGAGATTTTGTCACCGAAGATATTTCGTCGTCTTATACATTTTGTCATCATGAGTTTTGTCATTGAGGAGATTTTGTCACCGAAGATATTTCGTCGTCTTATACATTTTGTCACCACGTGTTTATCACTGAGGAGATTTTGTCACCGAAGATATTTCGTCGTCTTATACATTTTGTCATCATGTGTTTTGTCACTGAGGAGATTTTGTCACCGAAGATATTTCGTCGTCTTATACATTTTGTCATCATGTGTTTTGTCACTGAGGAGATTTTGTCACCGAAGATATTTCGTCGTCTTATACATTTTGTCATCATGTGTTTTATCACTGAGGAGATTTTGTCACCAAGGATATTCGTCGTCTTATACATTTTGTCATCATGTGTTTTGTCACTGAGGAGATTTTGTCACCGAAGATATTTCGTCGTCTTATACATCTTGTCATCATGTGTTTTGTTACTGAGGAGATTTTGTCACCGAGGATATTTCGTCGTTTTATACATTTTGTCATGTGTTTTGTCACTGAGGAGATTTTGTCACCGAAGGTATTTCGTCGTCATATTTTGTCATCATGTGTTTTCATAATAATAATAATAATAATAATAATAATAATAATAATAATAATAATAATAATGGTTTATTTTAACTGGCAGAGTTGAGGCCATTCGGCCTTCTCTTCCACTCAACCAGTATGGTTGAAAATTACTACAATGCTATGAATATAACATAATTAATACAATACAATTCAAAGCAATACAATACTACAATACAAGACGATATAATACATAATTAATATAATACAGTAGCAATTCTTTTCATCTTCACAACACCAATAAAATGATTATGTAATAATGATAATAATAATAATAATAATAATAATAATAATAATAATAATAACAGTAATAGCAATGATAGTCATGCCTAAATTAAATTAAATTATTACTCGATCACAATTATAACTTCAATTTGACTGCGCCCGTAAAAAATCGTTTAGCCTTTTCTTGAAAGTGGTTATTGTCTGGCGCCCCTTATCTTCTGAGGTAGAGAATTCCATTCACGGGGCACTGAGACAGTAAAAGAGGATGAATAGTGGGATGTTCTGTGGGCAGGAATTGCTAGGATTTGGCTCTCCTGTGACCTGGTGTTTAGATTTAGGTTTTGTCACTGAGGAGATTTTGTCACCGAAGATATTTCGTCGTCTTATACATTTTGTCATCTTTTTTTGAATACTGATGGAACTTCGTCACCAAAATAATACAGAAAATTACATTTAGGCAGTTTTTATTATGAGTCCGAAACTATTACTGTATAATTATTTTAATGTTCTGTATTAACATGGATTTTGAAGTTGCATACATTCATCCTGTTTTTATGGAGTTTCAACCAAAATTTTGACGAAGTTGTGGGCTATGGCATATAGGTAGCCAAGAATGTTATCTTCTGTTCTATAGGCTTCATACTTATCGAAAATTCGTGGAATTCAGTTATTTAAGTTCGTGTGTTTATTCTTTTTTTCTGGGTGGAGACTGTCCTGCTTCTAATTTCTCAATGTAATGATGTATCCTTGCAGTCTCCTCCTGTAGCAACTACAGGACATGGTACAAGGAGGGCTGTGCTTTGCCCATTAAAATATTGAGACGTAACTTATATGCCACGCTGCGCAAGTATTTCTTGTTCTGGGCAGGTTTTACCTGGTACGAGTGCAACAATTCCATGTATTTGGAGGGAACATGGGCTGCTGCCTACCTCTGCCACGTCTACGACATAATTGTCCTGAAAATAATCGAAGATTGGGGCTACTCATCCATAACTTTTCTTGAAGAATATCGAAGGCGTGAACTACATCATTCACCAGTACAAAGGCCAATGCAACCAAGGAATGAAACTGACTTCTTAGTTCGGTGTTTTCTTAGTCCCTCTGTTTGAATACATATCATTTTTATAGGTATAATTAAGGGAAGCGACACGAAGGGGGGAAATATTGTGGTGGCGAATGGTGATGAAATTAAATTGGTGACAAAATATTGTGGTGACAAAAGCGACTTGGTGAGAAGAATGGTAGTGACTAAAGTGAATCTGTGACAAATTGTTGCAGTGACAAAATATAATATGTGACGAATTTACGGGGTGACGAAAATTCCGGATCCCTGTTAATGACTTCCATCACGTTAACCACATAACCGGAGAGCTCCGCTGCTTGAATATGACTGTTATTAAAGAATTTTAACAACCGTGCTTAGCAGTAAAAAAAACCGTTCGTTTATCATACATTCAAAGAATATTTATCATTCAGAAGAGACTACTTTGAGTTGTTTATAACTTAAGAAAAACGTATTGCATACGCGATGTCTTTAGGGAGTTGTGTCGCCTTTGTTCCTTTTCCTTAATAAAATTCCAACCAACAGAACACAAAAATAGGAGTAATAGTCGAAAAGGATACGACTGCAATTAATCGGAAGGAAGCTTCTTCTCTAGCACACCCAAGATATGCAATCAGAAAACAATTAATTCATTTAGTGTTCTGCCCAAGGACAAGTCTTTCACTGTAAACTCAGCTTACTTCAAATTTAATAAAATTGAATTCACTCATTCATAGTTTTCTGCAGAAAGGCAGATCTCTCACTGCAAACTCAGCTTTGTATAATCTTTCCTATTTTCTGCATTCCTCTATATCTCCGCATATGATCCTTATACAGTATCTTAATGTCGTCTATATTTGATACCTTCTTCTGCCACGAACTCTTCTCCTGTTCACCATTCCTTTCAGTGCATCCTTCAGAAGGCAGTTTCTTCTCAGCCAGTGGCCCAACAATTCCTTTTCCTCTTCTTGATCATTCTTTCTTCACTCACTCTTTCCAGCACAGCTTCGTTTCTTATTCTCTCATTTCACACGTTCCATTCTTCTCCATATCCACATTTCAAATGTTTCTAGTCGCTTCTCTTCACTTCGTCGTAACGTCCATTTTCTGCCACATATGCCACACTTCACATAAAGCACTTCACTAGTCTCTTCCTTAGTTCTTTCTCCAGAGGTCCGCAAAAGATGTTTCTTTTTCTATTAAAAGCTTCCTTTGCCATTTCTATCCTCCTTTTGACTTCCTGGCAGCAGTTCATGTTACTGGTTATAGTACACCCCAAGTATCTGAAGCTATCCACGTGCTCTACTGCTTCATTTAAAATCCGAAAGTTTACCTTAATTTTTCTTCATATGACCATGGTATTCGTCTTGTTTGCATTTATCTTCATCCTATACTGCTCACAGCTGTCATTTAGATACAGTAGCATAAATCTGGGTTGATATTTATTAATTCATATACCTACGTTTGGTATAGGCTCTCCAACATCAATTTGGCGTATTAAAATGTTATATAATCTACCAGAATGACTATTTCGGTTCGTTATTGTCGATTGATATATATTTTAATGCTTTGATTGGGGGTTGTCAGTTAAATCATTCAAGTCCCGATCTTTCACATTCAGTGTTTTACAGTATATTTCAAAACATTTCTTGTTCATTAAATCTGATTAAACCACACAGTTAAAAGAGTGATTAATTCGCAGTGTCATTATTTTATTCAGGATACCATTTGTTTTCTTTCCAGTGACGCAGGTTTGCGGCTTTTTGATGAATATGTGATCCTGCTATAGAGAAAAGTTTGAAGAGTCAGATGGCAGCTGATTTGAAATTGAAAATTTTGCTCTCGACAGGACGTGTTTATTGCGAAAGAGTATTACACCGGTAGTAATTATATTATACTACCCAAAATAGTACCGCAGACTTCTCAATTTGCTTGATGAACCCAGTAAGAGAAGTGATGAGATTATCTGAGTTTCCTTTCAAAAGTTCGCTGAATGCCCTGGCAAGACGAACACGTCTGCCTCTAGCATTTTGGGTGTGTGGTTGGCTGGGTCGAATGTTGTAAGGATAAGCTGAAAGATCGCTTCAGTAGATTTTCCATGCAGTACTGTGTGATGCGCTCATCTGCTGTGAAAGTTTACGTAAACACTTATTTTGACTTTTTAGTTATATTGCATAGCTTCCTCTTTTCGACCCAGATTTCTTACTGCTAGTCGCCCACTATGTCCTTTCTTTGCATTCAAAACTCTTCAAACTGATGAATTCTTACTGGATTCATTATGAACACTGAAACTTTGACCATACCGGTACGACTTTTGCCACGGGTGTAATCCTTACTTCACAGAAATTAAAACACTGTCTGTTAAATGATCTATGCTTCCATTTTTGCAATCAGCTGCCAACTAACTCTCCAAACCTTTCTCTATCACACGCATGCATAGGCGGAGAGAGGACAGTTTCCTTGTGGGGGGGGGGGGGCAAAGCAAGACCACAGAATCCCCATATAACGGGGTTAGGGGGGGGGACATCATTTATCTCCTCACCCCGTTATAGCTTTTCCTTGTTACAGTATATCGGAATATGATCATTTAATAAAGGTATAGTAATAGTACACTATGCAACGAGCCTATAATGGTAGTACTTAAGACGCGAGTATGTTTGTTTATGAAACGAGCGCAAGCGAGTTTCATAATTTTCATACGAGCGTCTTAATTACCATTATAGGCAATTTTCATATGACTTTTTATGCTCGACCATATTTCTAACTTGAAATTATTCATAAGTATTCATGTTATGGTTATGTAAGTGAGGAGCGGAACTGACCTTCTAAATTGTGAGATGTGCGCAGACGCGAAATATTGATTTTTTCCGAGGAACGAATGTCATTGATCTTGATATAATCTAGAGAATAACATGAACATTAATCTTGATATAACCTGGAAATTGATTTAGAATTGAAAAACGAGATGACAAATTGAATTTATTTGAATATTATTTACAATTAACGCTAATTATTATAGTAACAGAACGTAACCTTCTGCGACAGTATTGGATTTCCAGCCTCCGTGACTTTTCGCTAGTTGTCTTTCGATTGCATATCCGAGAATAATCTATACTTGCGCTTTTATAATCCTACAATGGTGATTTCTCATTGGCTGAACAACTGAACTGTAATGAATAGGTGTACTTTAATGAGGTCCATTAAAGGGCTACTACCAGGTGTATAATTACTACATTTCGGCATGGTCGGGCATAAAATAAAGTAAAACTGTATCAAAATATATACTTTTACTTTTTTTTCTCTTGTACGGAGGAGGGACCCGAAGGCTTGCACTGCACCCTGAGGCTTATTGTGCTTACCACTCCTATTCTGTGAATGCTTGGGTAGCCGAACGGCCGCACTCTTGTACAAGTACAGCACGCCGCATCGTGAACTTAACCCGGACTATTGTATGAATGCTGATGATATGTGAATTAATGATGGCGAAATGAGTCCGAGGTCCAACACCGAAAATTACTCAGCAATTCTGCTTAAATTGATTGAGGGAAAACCCCAACCAAGTAACTTGTCCCAACCACGATTTGAACCTGAGCCCGCTCGTTTCATGGCCACACGTGCTAGCCATGACTCTACAGCGGTGGACCAATTTTACGTTTAATTTATCTGTTTATTTAAAAAAACGAGATACCGTATGAAATGTAAATTATAATTATTTTATTTAATCTCGTCTTTAAGTTTACACATTATACAGAGATCACTTTCATTTTTTCTGCATTGTTGTGCAGTATGTTATTCATATTTCTCCAAGTGACGGCCTGAACACCTGCAGACTTCTAACACATCAGTACAGGCTGTTACAAAAAAAAAACATTACAGCGCTTCCATTCCTCAAACGAGGTATAGAAATTCTTATACATTACTTACTTACAAATGGCTTTTAAGGAACCCGAAGGTTCATTGCTGCCCTCACATAAGCACGCCAGCGGTCCCTATCCTGTGCAAGATTAATCCAGTCTCTATCATCATACCCCACCTCCCTCAAATCCATTTAATATTATCCTCCCATCTACGTCTCGGCCTCCCTAAAGATCTTTTTCCCTCCGGTCTCCCAACTAACACTATATGCATTACTGGATTCGCCCATATGTGCTACATGTCCTGCCCATCTCAAACGTCTGGATTTAATGTTCCTAATTATGTCAGGTGAAGAATACAATGCTTGCAGTTCTGTGTTGTGTAACTTTCTCCATTCTCCTGTAACTTCATCCCGCTTAGCCCCAAATATTTTCCTAAGCACCTTATTCTCAAACACCCTTAACCTATGTTTCTCTCTCAGAGTGAGAGTCCAAGTTTCACAACCATACAGAAGAAGCGGTAAAATAACTGTTTTATAAATTCTAACTTTCAGATTTTTGGTCAGCAGACTGGATGATAAGAGATTCTCCACCGAATAATAACACGCATTTCCCATATTTATTCTGCGTTTAATTTCCTCCCGAGTGTCATTTATATTTGTTACTGTTGCTCCAAGATATATGAATTTTTCCACCTCTTCGAAGGATAAATTTCCAATTTTTATATTTCCATTTCGTACAATATTCCCGTCACGAGACATAATCATATACTTTGTCTTTTCGGGATTTACTTCCAAACCGATCGCTTTACTTGCTTCAAATAAAATTTCCGTGTTTTCCCTAATCGTTTGTGTATAGAAATTTAAAATAAATATTATTGTCCAGACACGTGACCTGGAGACATTAATTCGCCAATTTAAGCACAGGAACTTAATCATAAACAAAAGCAAGAAAAACATTTTGAATTCAGTATTTTCTAACGTTAATAAAAAAAGAGTTTGGCCAAGTTTGGGGGGGGGCAGTTCCTCTCCCCATGCCCCACCATCACTCCGCCTATGCGACGCATGTTACAAATTCAACAGTAGCAGCATATCTGCATCACTGCAAAGAGATTAAATGAAGTCATATTTAAGAAAAGTCACTCTCTATTTGAAATACATTTCGTGTTATAATTTTGAATAATAATTCGTTCCCATCTTACTTAATTAAAATGTATTAAATGTTTTATGGAAAGTCACAGTGGAGAAGAAATACAACTAAAACCATTGTCCTCCTTTCGTTTCACATAAAAATTAAACTGTACTTTCATATGAAGGATGAATCTATTGTCTGACAACTTTTCAATTTTTTAAATATTAAATCCAAAACAAGAAAATCCGCCCGGCAGAGTGGGTGACCATGGAGATCCAGAACATAACATAAATATATTAAGGGGTGATGGTTCTTATGCCAAGTGAAAAATGAGAAAAAATTGCCTGAAAGCAGCCGTGATTATATTTGTTATAATAAATATAGATATTTTATTTTTGTACCGAATGGTGGAGTTTTTGGCTATTGAATTAACATAGAATAGATTCCATTTAGTTCTTTGTAATACATAAATACTTACTTACAAATGGCTTTTAAGGAACCCGCAGGTTCATTGCCGCCCTCACATAAGCCCGCCATCGGTCCCTAACCCGTGCAAGATTAATCCAGTCTCTATCGTCATCATATCCCACCTCCCTCAAATCCATTTTAATATTATCCTCCCATCTACGTGTCGGCCTCCCCAAAGGGGTAATACATAAACATTTTTTAAATATTTCAGGTTTTTTTTTAGAGTATCGTTACACAACATAACATTGGTGCACGTTTCTCAGAAACTAATCAACATAGGATTATGAAATTTTCAGAGTTTGTTAATAGATATATATTAGTCGTATTTATGTAAATATTTTAACGTAACTTTTAAAAATGTCTGATTTATACCAATTTTTCTAGTTAGAAAAAATTATTTTTGTCAACAACGAATTTTACTTGAGTCTAGTATGAAAATAATGGACATGTTAAAAAGATATTGCATGGCTTTACTTTAGTTTCCTCTGACAATCAGTGGTTCAAATTTCGTTACCATCAGAACTAATAGAAAATTAATAAAGTCTATGTTTTCATTAATTTAAACATGCTCATTATAGGTGAAATATCTATCATGACCATGAGCGGCACAATCTTCAGTCATCTTCATACAAGATAAAGACAAGTGATAAAACTTAATATTCCAGTGGAGGAACTAACAGTATTGTATTGTATTGTATTGTATTGTATTTATTAACATTCCATGGTATTCATACATTGCTTCACAGCTAGAATATGGAACAAGTTAAAAAACTTAATACTATTATAAAGTCTTAATTTATAGTCACAGTCTAGATGAAATATATACAGACGAGATTTACAATATAGTCTACTAGTACAACACGAAGTTTTAGTATTAATTTCATGAAGTGTTATTGAATATCATGATTTCACCTACAGAATAGAAGGCGTGAGAAATTAGGCACTTCTTTAATTTGGCCCTAAATAATTTTATGTTTTGAGTTTCGTTTTTTATATCGATAGGGAGGCTATTAAAAATTTTTACTGCCATATAACGCACTCATTTTTGATAGCACGATAGACTTGCCGATGGAGTATGAAAGTCATTTTTGACGTGTATTTATGCTATGAACTGTTGAATTAGTTACAAAGTTTTCACGATTACATACGAGGAAGATTATTAATGAAAAGATATACTGACAAGCCATGGGCATTATTTGTAGTTTTTTTTAAATAGTCCTACAAGATTCCCTAGATTTGCCACCTGCTATTATTCTAATTACTCTTTTTGTAGTAGGAATATACTTTTTTTTTTGTTCCATAATATTCTTACATTTGCTTTATAGCATAGAATAAAGAACATGTCCAATTCTTACGTTTAACAATAAAATTCAATACATATAAAATGCAAATATGAAATATATACAGAATTACAACTTTAATAACAATAATATTGTATACAATGTAATATGTTTACCATTTAATAGTATTGTAATATTTACACAGTACTGTGAAATGTCAAGAATTCATCTACAGAATAGAAAGTGTGAGATATTAAGTATTTTTTTAGTTTTACCTTAAATAATGCCGGGTTTTGGCTATGATTCTTAATGTCTTCAGGAAGACTATTGAACATTTTTATCGCCATGTAACGTACTCCCCTTTGAAAGCATACTGTTACTATCTGTGGAATTTTCCGAGAATATTATTCCAAAATTCATTACCGAGTGGAAGTATGCAAAGTATATTGTTTTTAAAGTATTGATATTTACTATCTTTTGCCTAGATCTAATAGCAAAACAAGCTGAATTTAGTTTGGGGGTAATCTCTTTAATATGATTTTTCCAATTTAACACATCGATTTTTAAGCCAAGAAATTTGGTTTTTGTTGTTTCTAATAGGGATCTATTATTAATTATTGCGCTAGGAATTTGCGACGTTGAATTTGGACAGGATTTTGTTACAATTTAATACCAATTTATTGACTGAGAACCAGTCACATATTAGTGACATACAGTGACTGCAGTTTGAGATTTAAATATTATTCTCTTTATTGAAGTGGAAACTGAAATGCGGAGACTAAGAGGAAGTCAGAAATAAGAAAGATTGGAGAATGCTGGGTTTGCAGTGAAAGACCTGTCCTCGGGCACAAAACTATGGATGAATACTGGAGACGTGGTTATTACCGTCTAAAACAGTCGTTAGAAATATTAAATTTAACTCAAAGTCAGTGTGATATAATTAGCCTGTACATTTATTTTTTGTACCGCCAGCTCAGTCGTTACCGCGGCCTCCTGCAGGCAGTTCAATAAAATCTGGCCTATCTTAGCCAGCGGAGCAGACTGCGATGCTCAGATATCCCAAACGCAAGTCAGACATGCTATCCCGTAAGTGGTATGAATTACACTAGACAACGTACCTTGGGGTAACTGAGTGTGTCATTAAAGTAATTGTGTTAATTGAATGTCCAATGATACAACCGCCTGTAAGACCATGCGAAGACGGCAGACGCCTGTTAATTAGAGAGTCTTACTTAGTGCAATATAGCATCAGCGGATGGGAACCCGGCTCTGAGGAAAGGGACAGTTAACACCACGGCAAACCCTCTTGGAAGATGTGATTCCTTAGCAGGACAAACAATCCGTATTAGGAGAAGACAGCGTTTCGCAAATGGGTTATTAACACGGTAATTGTACCACGGATTGAAATATTTTCCTCTTAGATAGAGTTAGGGGAGAAGACGCACATTTCAAAACTGTTTTTGCATCGGAAACATATTGCATAATAAGTGGGAAATAGATATTCTACAATAAATCGATGGTGTTTGTGTGAAGCGCTGCCTAAAACACTTAAAAATAATACACAGAATTGTTTACTATTACGGAAAGTGGATAAAATATTCAATAAAACGTGGAATCTAAAACTGAAGAACATAATGTTGATTTATTTTATATCGTTACTAGCCTTCAATACAACCATGTTCTCTTTGGTGAAGAGTAATATTATTGATAAATTAAAGTAATTAGGTAACATAATTCCTAGAACTAAATACAAATAAAACGATGATTGACGAGGTAACACAAATCCAATAAACACAAACAGAAGAAAAATATAATGCACTTCCCTTTTTAACATATTTTAATATTAATCAAACACTCTAATATGATGATGATGATATTATTATTATTATTATTATTATTATTATTATTATTATTATTATTATTATTATTATTATTATTATTATTATTATTATGTACAGTAATATGTTCACTCTGTCAGTGTTCATTAGGCCTACTTGGCAGGTCATATAATAGGATGAACTCCTCTTCAATACTAGAGGCCTTTCAGAGAAGTCATAAATAGGGAGCGGATTTTTATGTGCTAAAAAATTTAAATATATTTATTTTTTATGTGCTAAAAAGTACGAAAATATTTGCTAAATAAAAAAAAATATTTTTATTTTTAAATATGACAAAAATACCTTACTTAGCTTGGGAAAAAAAAATGTTACTAGGTACTCACCAACCACACTTGAGTGCTAGCAGTTGGCCGAGAATTGCAGTGAACAACAAAGGTCATCTCCAAATTCTCCATCACAAATGCATGCCGATTATCTCTGAACAACGACTTATACTGTGAAAACTATCTTTCTACATCACAGACGTGCATATTTAAAGAGAGGAATGTCACAAACACTATACCGTCAATTTCACATACAGCCACACCCTCCAATAAGCTACTTAAGCAACATTACACATTTTTTTATATCCAAACACAATCTGGAACTTGTCCCTTAGTACTTGTACTTCTGAACCTGATAGCGAGTCTAGTTTAATTTTCACGGCACGCACGCCCCTGTTTCAGACAGGTTTTTGGATGTTTCGAGTTTTTTATGGTGTCACACAAAAAACTTAGATTTGCTAATAGGAAAGCCAAATCGTTTTTCAAACAACCATCTTTCAGCATATCTTGAAGGATATCGATTGACGAAGCCGATAACAGGGAATCACAAGACGTATTGCCTTACTTGATAGACATGAGCGAGAGGTGAGAGATTTGTAAATTAAATAATGTTTATACCCGAGGTCTTATCTGTTGTGTTTCACAAACAAAGCGTGGAATGAAATCATCTTCAGCAACAATAAACATTCCAAATTATGTGTTCCAAGATCTCTCCTCCATTTCCATGTTAATTTATTTTCTAATAATAACACTGATATGCTGCCTAGCAGTTAAGACGATACTATTACAAAAATGTATCACGGATACACCACACAGCGCTTAGAAACACGAAGCAATCAAGAATTCTTAAAAAGATAACGTACTTCTGAGTGATATAATTGATTTACTTTTAAAATAAAAGTTCTTGTAAAAAAATTATTTAAGTAAAAAAACTCCAAGATTTATGTGTTTATGATAGATTTCCTGAAAATATGTATTTACATACTTTTTTTTGTGAAAATATGTGTTTCTATGTGAAATAAAATTCGGGTTTTAAACTTGAAACTTCATGTTCGAAATTTTTAACTTTGTTAATTGTGTTTTATCACACGCAAAAATAATATTTAATTACATAGAAACCCGCTCCTTAGTAATAAAAATGAATTTTGAGTTAAAAGAAAATTAAACATCGGATTTTTATTGCAAATCATTTTCTACACACATATCAAATGCTACTACTCTTTTGATTTTTGCACACCTACTTATCAGCTTATAAGCAAAACATATTAAGTCAAAAATATTATCTCTGAGAAAAAAACGTTTTGAAAGCTCTTAACAAAACTGTATCCCCAAAATATTATTTTTAGTAAGTTTTTTCTCTTTATATGTATATAATTTTCCAATTCTAAGTTACACATATTCATTGTCTACATCAGCCGTGGCGAAGAAGAGTTCGTGCGCCGAGCCACTGTGTAACCTGCAACGTGCATAGCACCTATGGAGGGAGGCGGACACCCGAAGGGGAAATGAAGCAACTGTCTGACTCAGTAACGGATTTTCATTTTCCTTACGTCCAGCATTTAAATATAATTTTATATAGTACAAGGCTACAAACTAATGTTTCGTACGTACAACGGAAAGAGAAATGTACAAGAAAACATAGGCTACATTATCACGACCTGAAATTAACTGTCTTCAGAATGTCTCTGCGACAGAATTTCAAAATCAGGAATTATGTCATTTACTGCCAGATGTAGTTGATCACGAAGGTGTTTGTCTGTCAGTCGTGATCTACATTTGGTTTTAACTATTTTCATTATTGAAAATAATTTTTCACAAACGTAAGTTGTTGCGAACATGGCTTCAACAGAGCAAGCGAAAGAACGAAGTTTCGGATATTTATTTTTTGACAAAGATTTTAAAAGTTCAACATCTGTCAAGTCCTTACAGCTATCTTTCATTGCAACATCACATTGTAAATCTATGAGTTCAAATTGAAGATCTAACCGCATCATTCGTATATCTGCTGAAGAAGGGTTGACGTACAGAGATGATGATGATGATGATGATGATAATGATAATGATAATAATAATAACAATAATAATAATAATTACTTTTCAATGTTTCATAATGTGGGTGATATATAGTATAATGCCGTTTTATGTTATACAACCGTTTTCCTCGTAATACTTGCGAACAAATCATACATTTAATATTCTTATCATATTGGCAGCAAAAAAATGCGTCCTCTCATCCTACTTGAAACTTTCGTTTTTGTAGATGTACAGTACATGTATTGGAGAGAGACATTGCGACGATACGCCACTCGCAGATCAGAGCCAAATACGAATGGAACGGAGTTTGACTCCAGTAAGTGAGAGGGTGGGGGTTGTGGGAGGTAGAAATGCACAGGTACAGTATCACTGCGACCCACAATGCGCTCCTGAGTCGCATTCTCGCCGCTGCTGGTCTACATTATATACGCCTTTTTCTCAGAAGTAATATTTTTCACTTAATGTGTTTTGCTTATAGACCGACGATATCGATGGTGTTTTGTAAGAAAGACAGTTATCAACAATTTTGTTGTTTATTTTAATAAACGGTTATAAATCATATCTCATCGACTCATTTCCTTGATGTATGAAAAATTAAAAAGAAAATAGTGAAAATATACTGAGATAAAGTAAGTAACACATTTTATGAAATGATGGATCTTAATTTCTTTTTAGATCTCCTGATTTTGTTTCTAGCGCCCTTTTTACTCGTATGAAACAACATTGATACAGTCTAGGTTTCACCTTTCTTAACGCCATGCTTATGCGATAACTTCTCTGACACATTTGCTCTGCGTATTATCTACGTACGGAGTTGCAGGCGTTCCCACTAAATGTATAATAAATTGCCGCATCCCAGAAAACTGCCTGTGTCAAAGCCATATTACCTTATATATCCATGAAAATAAATCTAAATAAAGAAATAAATGAAAAAGGAACACAATGTAAGGATAAAAAGAGATGGTAGGAGATTCGTAGAAAACCTATAATTGCGTGAAAACTTCAGGTGGTTGGTGATTGTATGGTTTTGTATGTTTGTAGGTTATGTCGTATGAAATAATAGTTAAAAAGCATAAAAAGTGTTAAAATTATTTTAAAGAACCTTGGTTTAATTCAGGGGTTTCCAAACCGCGGCTGTCGGCCTATTTTAAGCCCACCCCGGGATGAAGTATTGTAAAAGAAAGGCAAAATGAATAACGAAAAAGTGTAAAAGTGTTAGAATGGAAAAAAGAAACAAAGACTGAAAAAAGGGAATGAACAGACATTACGGGATAGAAAAGGAAAAGAAAGAAATGAAATCAGAAGGAAATGAAGACTGAGGGAATAAAATATAGAGTAAATACAAAAAGTAATTCATTAGTGGAAGAAGTAAGCGTGTGAAGAATTACGTATTAAATAATTGACACAAAAAAGCTATAATCTTTATCAAATGTAATACATTAAAACAAGAGTATGGAAGTTTTGACACTAAGGATCGATTTCTAAAACACGGACGAAATCGTGGTTCCAAACCTCGACTCTTAAACCGTGATCGAGGTCTGAATCCTTATGCGATTTCTAAAACGAAGTCGAGACGAGGCTTGAAAAGAAACCGAGGTTCGTGGGTTTTGTACAGGGACATCATTTTATTTTTACTTCAATTTTTATTGTACATGAGTTTTTGAATGTACTTCACTCCCACCCCTTCTACTAGTAAACTTCCAACCGTTCACAATACAGAGCCGAGGGCGCGTAAGCAGTACTGAGTGAGTACAGTACGTTCCAGAAATATGTTCGCGTTTTCCAGTGACGAAAGAGCTTTCAATATTTTTATTTTATTGGTTATTTTACGACGCTGTATCAACATCTAGGTTATTTAGCGTCTGAGTGATATGAAGGTGATAATGCCGGTGAAATGAGTCCGGGGTCCAGCACCGAAAGTTACCCACCATTTGCTCGGATTTCAATATTGAATCACATTTTCGCACAGGTACTGTCGTCCGTTTGCATACGTCGCATCCCGGTTTCCCCCACTTGCTTCTGTTCGCTCCTTTGTAAAGTCTAATAGCTGGGCTGTCTTAGCACTTTTCTGAAAACATTAATTTCTGTTAGGAATTGGACGTCTACGTAATATTACACAAGTATTTAAAATAACTTAAATAAAAGGGTCTCGTTAAGTAATTAACTGTCACGTGATTCCCTCCCCCCTTTCTACGACCCTGCGACAAAACCACTTGAACGGACAGTAGATAGCATGTCTGAGTAATTTTATCTTTTCGGATCGGGCAGAAGTGAAGATTGAATTTACAGTAAGTAAAGTACTCTTTTATAGAGTAGGATAGAATTATTTCAACATGAGTTACTAGTACGAAGGACAAAACTGGTAATTGGGATTAGGTGCAACAGTCTATAGTGCGATAATATGCACATTAGAACTGAAGCCTGTATCGAAATGAACGGCCACCATTTTCAAAAATGTGTTTAAATATCCATATTATGATTATTTTTCAATTTAACTTCGTTGTCTATATTGTACACTAATGTGCTGTAGACAGTATAATATACACTGCATAATGAATACGTTCGCATGGATAGCTCAATTCGTGAGTAAAAACACTAAGTGTTAATACTGTACCGTATTTTGATTAAACAAAAATCGTAATGAAAATTATCAAACTCAAAATTGCGATATTTCCTAGTTTACGTAAATGGATGAACTACTTTTCTTCCCTCCTATACCTACTCCAGTCATGGAAGGGGTAGCAAACGGTGTTTCCTGTTTCAATCGTTAATAGAAAGGTATAGCCAGATTAATATTAAAAATTTTAGTAAAAATAAAATGATGTCCCTGTATATGGCATCGCAGCTAAGAATCGATTTTTATTCCTGTACACAGTCGATATTAGAAAGAAATGAACATCGGAATTAATATTTTTATTGAATTGCACAAAGTCACATTCTTTTGTTCCCAGCTAATGTATTGTTATATTTACAAATTTACAGAATATGTGTGCGTTTAAAATACTAGTATTACTTATTATTTAATAGGGAACGGATTTTTAGGTACCAGAATGATATTTCCCAAATAATTAGCATAAATCGAGCGTTTATATTGTAGTTTATAATTTGTTCATAAATACTACCAACATTAACTACCTGAAAACCCTGTTCTAAGGAATTAATAACCTAAATATTAACTGGATTAAAGTTTCAATTGAAATTAAAATTTTATGGAAAGCCCCAGTAGCATAAAACTTAAAATAACAAGACAAAATCACGTTTGCTTTATATTTTTATAGGCCCACATCAATTTCGAGTATAAAATAAAATGTCCAAAATTACTGTAAAAACTAAGAATTAAGTTATATAATCTTATGGGCATAAATTTATAATTAATATAAAATAATATTTCTTACTTCCCTGAAATCAACAAGAAGGCGTAAAAAAATTGTCAACCCGCCGCCTCTTGCACTTCGTTGCGGATTGTTATTTAGCGTTCTTGCTCAATTTTGTGTTGATTCCTTCGAAACTAGAAATATTCGTCTGAAATTATTATTGTTATATAGTTACAAAGGATTATCCCCATCACTCATCACTAGACTTCGTGGAATTGCCACGAGAATCGCAAGGTTTACTGTGCACGCAGTATAGACTATGAGAAGGGGGCGTGGAAAGGATTGAGTATGCCTGTGATGTAAACAGTGAGCAGTATACTGCGGTTACATTAAAACCTGTATCCTGGATTGAAGAAATATAATGAATGATCTTTGAAGTAGGAAATGTCTAAACATGTAAATACACAATTATTTTATAGTGAGATATATTAACTCTTAAAATTTAATGTAAGATACTCACATCATTCTCGAATATGTGCATTGCAGTGAAGAGTTACATACATTTTGAGCGACTGAAAAGTAATCTCCTCCGATGGTCACTTAAACAGTTTTTATATTGGGAAATGTACGTTCAACATCACACGATGTAATACGTGCATATTTGAAGAACGGAAAGTCACTACTTTTTAGTACACCAACTTCAGACGTCTTGTCGTGACCTGATAGTACATCATTTATAATACGAAGGTTGTGAATAGGCAGAATTTTGTAGCAATAATGTTTCTCAACTCACATTTCACTTTTTCTGAAATTAGTGAATCGTTATTTTGGATAACGGTATGTGATACTTTATCCACTATATTAAGGGCTTCTGAGAATTGTAGTTTAGACGATTCTAACAGAATGATGCTTTTGGACACGATTTTAAAATTAGAATCAATGAACAGAATATCTTCCAATAACTGTTCAGAAGGCAATGATTTTATAGCTGCAACAGCGGAACTGTCTGTGCTATTCAATGCATCAATTACCTCCATTATTTTGCTGTAATGTTCTGCATAGTAATTAACAGCATCCAACCACGTTCCCCAACGGGTCAAGACTGGCTGCGGGGGTAAGGGTAATCCAGGGGCAATTATTTGGAACAGCAACACTCTCATTGTAGTATGGTTGATTGAATTCTTGTCTACACTGAACAAATGTTAAGCTTTGACTATTCCAACCACAGTAATGCAAAAACAAGTGCTTACATAGGTATACATTAGCTGTAGCTGCTCTATCTATTTGGACCGGTCACATCTCTTAACATGAACTGCTTATACTACGAGACCGGGCGGTCGCTCACCTCCTCTATACTACCGTACATCGGCAACCTGATTGCATGCTACGTGTGGCAATTCAACGAAGTCTACTCATCACTCTAATCTGGTGATTTAATAACGCAGAGAGAAATTTTCCTTTGATAATCATCCAGCCGATCTACTACCTCCATCTTGTATACATGAAGTCATGGTTTTAAACCTACCCCAGCCGCGGTCTCTACTTCAGACCATGGTTTCGAGCCATGGCTCAGAAAAATGAAAAATATTTCGTTTTATACATCCAAATGCGATTTAAATCCGTGGCCGAGGTCTAGACCTGGTTTTAGAAATCGACCCTAAATGTTAATATTTGCATTAGTACGTTCCGTGAAATGAGTCTCCTGTAATATTGCCTCACTAATTTCGTAAGACGTAATACATATTTAAACTTGAACCTGTAAGGAAATAAATAATCTTTCTTAAATCCTTTTCGTTGACGCAGTTGAAACATTATCCTACTTCGTATCACTTTATTACGAAATCCATGAATAATTAAATAATGTAATCCATATTTAATTTCTATCTTACTTGTAAAAATTTGCATAGCTTCCTTGACTTCGTAAGAAATTACCTTTTACATAATGGATTAATAATCCATAGGTGAGCTACGTCAGACCACAATTTAAAGCCGAGACTGAGAACTACGTGATGTGGACGCTGAACGAAATCACGAAACCTTCGCATTACCAACTCGCTGGGTTGTTTCAGGCACTTCATCCATCTTCCGAGAAATAAATAATTTATATTACATTTTTGTGTAGATTTTGAAACTGACAGTTTTGGCTAATCTTTATGTTATTACACTGCCCCGCCGATTTAGTAGAATGCGTCTGAGTCTAAAGAAAGCAGCAAAACAGTACAACTTGATCTATTGTTGTGACGGGGATCCAAGTCCCCACATATCGATAAGGCATCATGTCACACACACGTTCACGTCTGAGTAGTGACAAAATAAATATTATTCAACGCCTTGAAAACGGAAGTAAGTGAATGAGGAAAGTATAAATAAAGGAAGAAAGAAAGAAAGAAAGAAAGAGTACGGAAGAAAGAAAGAAAGAAAGAGTACGGAAAAAAGAAAGAAAAGTACGGAAGAAAGAAAGAAAGAGTACGGAAGAAAGAAAGAAAAAGTACGGAAGAAAGAAAGAAAAAGTACGGAAGAAAGAAAGAAAGAGTAATTACGGAAGAAAGAAAGAAAGAAAGAAAGAAAGAGTAATTACGGAAGAAAGAAAGAAAGAAAGAAAGAGTACGGAAGAAAGAAAGAAAAGTACCGAAGAAAGAAAGAAAGAGTGCGGAAGAAAGAAAGAAAGAAAGAGTACGGAAGAAAGAAAGAAAGAAAGAAAGAAACAGAGTACGGAAGAAAGAAAGAAAGAGTACGGAAGAAAGGAAGAAAGAGTACGGAAGAAAGAAAGAAAAAGTACGGAAGAAAGAAAGAGTACGGAAGAAAGAAAGAAAAAGTACGGAAGAAAGAAAGAGTACGGAAGAAAGAAAGAAAGAGTACGGAAGAAAGAAAGAAAGAAAGAAAGAAAGAGTACGGAAGAAAGAAAGAGTACGAAAGAAAGAAAGAAAGAAAGAAAGAAAGAAAGAAAGAGTACGGAAGAAGAAAGAAACAAAGAGTACGGAAGAAAGAAAGAAAAAGTACGGAATAAAGAGTACGGAAGAAAGAAAGAAAGAAAGAGTACGGAAGAAAGAAAGAAAAAGTACGGAAGAAAGAAAGAAAGAGTACGGAAGAAAGAAAGAAAGAAAAAAGAAAGAAAGAGTACGGAAGAAAGAAAGAAAGAAAGAAAGAGTACGGAAGAAAGAAAGAAAGAAAGAAAGAAAGAAAGAGAGTACGGAAGAAAGAAAGAAAGAAAGAAAGAAAACGTAAAAATAGAATGTTTTATGAAACGAAATCAATATAGCCTATATTAAGAAATGAACTAACTAGAAATAAATATCACTGGTCAAAAGCCTAAATGTATCAGAGATGAAATTATTCAATTCCTATTAATTTTGGGGTGCTAAAAACGAAAATGGCCTTCATTTTGGTGGATTAGTTCCAATTTCAATTTTGCATAACGTTTTGGTTCGAATTTCACGATTTTTTCGAGATGATATTTATCTACATTATATACATACAGAGTGTTTCCGAGGTGGTGTTACAAACTTTCAGGGATGATGGCGAAGGGCGCATGTATCAATTTGAGATAAGGAACCCTGGTCAGGAAATGGCTGAGTCGAAAGTTCTAAGCAAAAATAGTTGTGTGGAAATGCAATTGTAATTTGGCAGCACGTGCCCTCCTTCCCTTAATCTTTGAAACAGTCGTGGAAAGATGGTATGGGCCGGATGTCTCCTACGTGGGTAAGTGAAAGTGAGCGCAAATAGGAATGAGTGAAAATAGTGAAAAAGGGTTCAGAGAAGTGAACAAGTGACAGCATAAAATTAGTACTAACTTTTGAACGTTGGAACAGTAAATGAATATAAGAGAAAGATAGGAGAAAAGGTCAAAGAACAAATAGGACAAATAATTCAATATGATAATTTATAGAGAAAAAGTGAAATTGGGATTTTAGTGAATAGTAGTCAGAGAAAAAGGGGGGTTTGAAAGGCGTATATAATTTTAGATATATTAGGATTAATGATCAAATAGAAAATAGCAAATGAAATGTAGGGGAAATACTGAAGGGGAGATTGACCAAGTACTAAAAAAAGGTACATAGTGTAATTGGGAGTATGTATCATAATAGTTTATGAGATAATATATAATACAATATAATATTTGTACATTTGACACAAAAATAAGATAGAACGAAATCTAAATATATATTTTTTGTATAAAATATTATCTAGTAATGAAAAAAAATACTTCTAAAATATCTATCTATACTAAATAAATTTTACAAGAAAAATAGTTCATCCAAAGGGCTGGACTCGGGAAGAGTACCCAAAACGCTCATTGCATTTCCGCGTTGAATTGCAATACTTAAACGTTGGCGCAAATAAGTAGTGCAACGGCGATCACCAGTAATGGAGATCAAAATTTGGCCGATTTGAGATACCAAAACTTTAGCGGCATGACTCCAAGGACCGAAAGTCTCCACAGCAAAGGGGACAAAGATATAATTGTCTAAAAAATGAGCATATTTATTGACCTTCTTCTTCACGGCTAATTCAGCAGCAAATGCTGCGCGTCTGGAGGTATTCGGCAAGTGAGATGGAGCTAGAGTGTCAACGCAAGTGGAGACCCAAATTAAAGATTTTCCTCTAGACCATGGAATTAAGGTGGGACCATCGGGTCGTTTACCATCTGCGCGACTAATACCTGGTGGTTCCAAAAGAGACGGGATGCCAGAAGAAGTCAGAGATCTTTTAATGATATCATTGAGTGATGTATGTCTGGGAATGCGACCCTTGCTCCTCGCACAGCTGAGTGCATGATGGCCGTAAATATCAGCAATTCCTCCCCAAATACATTGGTGTGGCTGGCAGAGTTTACAACCAAGGCGTAAAGCTATTGCAATTTTAAAGGATGTACTACATATTAGGGTGCCGATGAGAGGAGAAGGTAATGCGGAGTAACCAAGCTCCAGACTCACTCTCTTGAAGAGCTAGGAGACGTTTTTTTTTTTTTTTTTAAATAATAATATTTATTAATACTGTACACTTGAGCTACATTAGGCATTGCAGCCCGAAAGAGCAGAAGCTCGTGCTCGGGCGCAGTTCAGATCAGTTATACAAAATATATCACAAAATTACGAGAGTTCATTGAGCACAATCACATTAATAAATGGTAAAATACATACAGCATGTAATAACAGGGTCTATATACAAATAGAAAATACAGAAGTACATGAATATTAGAGTATCAATTTTTAACTCAATTAGCTTAAACAATTAAATAATTAATCTGATTTGTTTCTTAAATCTATGTGTGTTAAGTGTACTTAGCACAGGGTAAGCTCTAATTAATGTATTATATATTTTGGGTCCAAAATTTCTGCTGTGTTTTAATCCAGCAGTTGTGTGGCATTTGGGAGTATTTAGAAAGAAACTGTAGTTTTGTCTCGTCTGGTATTCATGAGGATCAAATTTAAATTTATTGTGGTTTTTATGGAAGTAAATCAGCAATTTTTGTTTATAAATTTGTTCTATATTTGATACGCCAAATTCCTGAAAAATTAATTTTGTTGGGTAATCAAAAGGTTTATATACGACAAATTTTGATAATTCTTTTTTGGAGCAAATTTAAAGGACGGAGAGTCGATTTTGCCATTCCTCCCCAACCTAAAATACCATACTGAATTATTGATTGAAACAGAGCTAAGTACACAGTACGCAGAACATAAACAGGTAAATAAGAGCGTAGAATGGAAAATTTGTGGATTGTTTTACGCAATCTGTTACACAGAAAGGAGATATGCTTGTCCCATTTTAAATGTTGGTTAATAATAATGCCTAAATATTTAACTTGTGAGGATATACTCAAAGCGTTACATGAGCAAGTAGGTAGGTTACAATCATGTATAGTTATACTTATATTATTATTTATTTCTAGTTGCTCAAGGCCACGTGATGTTAATGAAAATGGTATTAATTTTGTTTTAGAAGCGTTCAAAGAAAGTAAGTGAGCATCCAGCCATTCTTTAATAATATTAATACCACTGTTAGAATTTTGATAAGTTTCATTCCAACTCGAACCGCTAAATATAACCACAGTATCATCAATGTCTTGCAATGTCTTGTTCGGATTGGGAGTATTTGTGTAGACGTGTACTGGAAATAATGTGTTACTGTAATATGTTAATGGTGGCACCGGATACAGAAATGTGAGGTACACCATAACATGTAAAGAATTGCTGTGACGAAATATATCATATATCATATCACATCACATCACATCACACATCACACACATCGCACATCACACATCACACCAGATCATATATCATATCATATCATATATCATATATCATATCATATATCATATATCATATCATATCATATATCATATCATATATCATATCATATCATATATCATATCATGTATCGTATCATATCATATCATATATCGTATCATATATCATATCATATCATATATCGTATCATATCATATCATGTATCGTATCATATCATATCATATCATGTATCGTATCATATCATATCATATATCGTATCATATATCATATCATATCATATATCGTATCATATATCATATCGTATCATATATCGTATCATATATCATATCATATCATATATCATATCATATCATATATCATATCATATCATATATCATATCATATCATATCATATATCATATATCATATCATATCATTTCATATCTCTTCATAACATATCATATATCATATCATTTCATATCATATCATTTCATATCATATCATATATCATATCATTTCATATAATTTCCGATGTATGCAACGTGTTAAAATTTGTTGACTAGTGTATTCGAAGGAAAGAGAATAAACGAAGAATTAAATACGAGGGGGGTCCAGGAAATAACGACCGTTCGCGCATACCCACCACGCAGCTGACTCCCCTTCCTTGTTTGAAGGTCAACTGGCTTCCCTAACATATGTTCTCATAATGTTGTGAGTACTGGTTGCAACAAGTCGCCATTGTGCATTTTGTGTTACTTCAAAATGAACGACGTGATTGATAATCTCGCCGACTGTGAGGTGAGGAGTGTGATTCGATTTTTGAATGCCCGGCATTTGAAACCTGCAGAAATTTACTGGCAATTGAAAGAAGTGTATGGTGATACTGTAATGAATGAAAGAAATGTGAGAAAATGGTGCGAAATGTTCAACAATGGGCGAACAAATGTCCACGATGAAACTCGACCCGGACGCCCATCACTCATCACAGAAGGCCTGAAGACTAAAGTGAACGACAGAATCTTGCAAGACAGGCGCACATCACTCGACGAATTGCATATTGCCTTTCCTGACATTTCTCGTTCTTTGCTTGGTGAAATTGTGTCGCAACATCTTGGCTACCACAAAATGCGTGCCCGCCCGCACACTGCTGCTTCAACTCGAGAATTGCTGGATCAATTCGGTTGGGAAATCTTTGATCATCTGCCCTATAGTCCAGACCTTGCTCCTAGCGATTTTCACCTTTTCACTAAGCTGAAAGACTTTCTGGGTGGTACGCGTTTTGGAAGTGATGAAGAGTTGAAGAAGACAGTGAACACCTGGCTTAATGAACTGGCGGCAGAGGAGTATAACACGGGAATTCTAAAGCTAGTGAACAGATACGACAAATGTTTAAATGTAGGTGGTGATTATGTAGAGAAGTAAAGGAAGCTTCAGTTATGTAACAGACTTTGGTTTTTCAAATAAATATATATTTTTTAATTATTACAACAAAACGGTCGTTATTTCCTGGATCCCCCTCGTAGAAGAAACAGATATAAAGTACCACGAAGAGACAACAAAAGAAACATAGGCGGCAAGGAAGAAAGGCGGAATGACTAAAGAAATAGTGTTAGAATGGAAACAGGAATAAAGACAAAAAAAGAGAATGAACGAGGAATTATTGCATAATAAATTCTGCTATGATATCCTTTTATTAGAGAACATATTTTTATTCTTGTGTATTGAACTATGCACATCTAGTAACTGAGCTGGCAAATCCTCGTCTATTATGCTCCTTGATACGTTACTCCATTTTTCCAGCTGTTTAATTTTTAAGAAGTCTCGTCACAAATCCGATTATTGCATAATCCTTTATTTCCAGTAATTGTATCTCACATTGCGTTTTGATACAGATCCGCTTAGTGTATAATCGTGCATATCCGGTAATTGTAAATTTCGAATAATGACTATTGGAAATCCGATTAACGTATTATTGCAGATTTCCAATAAAGGTAACCTTCAAGAAGATCTGCTGAGGCGATGAATAATATGAAATCCTGCCTTTGTAAAACACAACACAGGGTGAACAAAGAAACGCGTTTTTCTCTTTCTTCTTGTGCTGCCATCTGTTGTTTCGGTCAACAATTATCAATACGCATTTTCTGAAATTCTTTGACTGTTCTTTCTAATGACACTGGTATGAATTTCTTAAAACACATGACAGAATTGTATCAGATGCAGAGGTCTGCATCGTACGTTTTCGCTCGAGCGCCAAGTAGTTCATAGCATAATCCGATAGGTAGCGCACATGCATGATGGGTAAAATTGTCACGAGCGATAAATCCTCGAACGGTATAAGCCGAGAGTTAGACATTTGTTCTTTTACAGTGATGAACTGTGTAGTAACATCGTAGATGTTTATCATTTCAAAACTTTGCAGTGTCTAACTAACTTCTCCATAGTACAACTACAAAACTTGCTTTAAAATGTAATATAAATGTTGTAGGTAAATGTATTTTTCTTTTTTTTCCACATGGGAGTGATTTTGTTTTTATCACATCTGATAGATCTTATTGGATGTAAATGTAATTATTATAAACGGAGAACACAATCACGATAATGCAAGAACTGTATCAAGTTTTCTAGTAATAATAATAATAATAATAATAATAATAATAATAATAATAAAAATCACTAATAATTTGTGTATCAATCTTTGCGTCTGTAACAGTTTGTGCAGCATGATTATTCGTTTTATTATATTTTCTGTGACGTTATCTCTGTACTAATATTGTTATTAATCTACTGCTATATCAATAATATTTTTTTTAAAACGTTTCTACATTGTCGCAGTATATAGGCGGAACACTATGTATGGACCTATCATATTATATATGTGGTAAATCAAATATTGAATAATTATTAATTAGCAATAATAACTGTATATCCAAGTTTTTCATACTATTTTATTTATAACTTCATGTTACTGTTTTGGTACGTTCCATTAAACGTTTGTCATAAACGCACAAAATAAAGCCTTATTTTTACCATGTGAGTAAAACATTATGTGTATCTTATCTGTCGCCTTCCATACAAGATAAGACATGTCGGTGAGATGACCTTGTACTCTGCTTCTATTTATTATGAGCGTAGCACGACCGATCGTATCTCACTCGAGGGTGCGACACTCGACCGAGTTCAAGCGAGCGATTTAACTCCAATGCAGCACTCTGATCAGTTTATAACCCCGGAATGTTTCTGCGAACACATTGTATGTGTCAGTTTTTATCCATAAATTATTATTACCTGGATCAATCGTTGTTAAATCGGGATTTCCGCCTTTGGAAAATTTAGTCAAAGGGGTTAAAGAAGTTCATAAAAATAGTGTGTAAAGTTCAAAGAAAGGCATAAGCGTAACACTATAATAAAAAGCACCAGGATGTCTTATTAAATGTGTTGTCTGTTACATATACAATCACTGCTAAAACAGAGAAAAACCTTGCCAAAAATGACGAAGATAAACACAGAAAACTTGTAACTTCTTAAGGAATCTTCTGTGAAAATTACGATTAGGTCTATAACAAATTTGAAACCACTGATCGTTTACGATTATGGTGATGATGATAATGTTGATAATGAAGAAGATGATGGCTATGATTATACGGAGTATTGAGATACTGCAGAAAATCGATTTTGAGATACTTTGAGCATCACCTCTCTTCCACGTAGCAATACATCGCTTAAGGAGGAATGCGGCAATAGAGGAATGCATCGGTCTCAGGAATTGTACGTAGTAATTCCTAGCGTAATATAGACGATATACCAAGACAAGTGTTTATCTTTGCGCTATGTTCACATTCCGCACATAATTGTAATATCAAAATCGACTATTTTCTTCCGTAATTTCAGTACCAGAGAGAGCTCAGTTCGTGGAAAACAATGTTGTTCAAGTGTGGCATAAGTGTCATCTCTTCTTTTCATGTAAGGTTAATTGCTTACTATCCTTCTTCACGTTTTAGTTTCACAATTTGAAATTGGACCTAGTGTTCTTAACGATAAGTTAAAATGCATTATTACGTTATAAAAATAGTCTTCATACGTTATATCGAATAAATCACTTCCAATTACTGCATGACATAACAAATTTCGCACATTTATTTGCATGCAAGAACAAAATTAATTAGTCACAAAGTTATTTAGATCAAACTCCACAGCTTTCTTTATGGATTAACCTGAACTCCACTGCATAAAGTAGACATTCACTTACCAACATGTGCGAGGAACATGAATTTGATCGTTTCTTTTACCTATCTTATTTTCTATGAAACGGACCTCAGACCTGGTGAAGCTCCACCTGTGTTAAATGTGAACTTCTTCCTAACAAACACTATAACAATGCAAGAGTCTGATGTGTTGCTAAGCGAGTAACGTCAGAAGAATGGAATTAACTTATTGCCGTTGCTAAGTAAGTGACGTTAAATGTTGAAATTTTCGTGAAGTTTTATTAGTTTGTTACTCGAACATAAAAGTTTCACTTTAAAATTTTCGTTACGTTTTATTAGTTTGATACTCGAACATAAACGTTTTACTTTAAAATTTTCGTAACGTTTTATTCGTTCTATACTGGAACACAAACGTTTTATTTTAAAATTTTCGTAACGTTTTATTAGTTTGATACTCGATCACATACCTTTTACTTCAAAATTTTCGTAACTTTTATTAGTTTGGTACTCGAACATAAACGTTTTACTTTAAAATTTTCGTAACGTTTTATTAGTTTGGTACTCGAACATAAACGTTTTACTTTAAAATTTTCGTAACGTTTTATTAGTTTGATACTCGATCATAAACGTTTTACTTTAAAATTTTCGTAACGTTTTATTCGTTTGATACTCGAACATAAACGTTTTACTTTAATTTTGGTAACGTTTTATTAGTTTGATACTCGATCATAAACGTTTTACTTTAAAATTTTTGTAACGTTTTATTAGTTTGATACTCGAACATAAACGTTTTACTTCAAAATTTTCGCAACGTTTTATTCGTTTGATACTCGAACATCAACGTTTTACTTTAAAATTTTCGTAGCATTTTATTAGTTTGATACTCGAACATAAACGTTTTACTTTAAAATTCTTGTAACGTTTTATTAGTTTGGTACTCGAACATAAACGTTTTACTTCAAAATTTTCGCAACGTTTTATTCGTTTGATACTCGAACATCAACGTTTTACTTTAAAATTTTCGTAGCGTTTTATTAGTTTGATACTCGAAAATAAACGTTTTACTTTAAAATTTTTGTAACGTTTTATTAGTTTGATACTCGAACATAAACGTTTTACTTCAATATTTTCGTAACGTTTTATTAGTTTGATACTCGAACATAAACTTTTTACTTCAATATTTTCGTAATGTTTTATTAGTTTGATACTCGAACAGAAACGTTTTACTTTAAAATTTTCGTAACGTTTTATTCGTTTGATACTCGAACATAAACGTTTTACTTTAAAATTTTCTAACGTTTTATTCGTTTTACACTCACAGCAGGATCTAGGTGTGGTGCCGTCCCTAGGCAGTGCTAAAATTTGCCGCCCCCCAATTCCCACAAACAGTTTATGAGCAGCTATTATATAGGTCAAGTTTAGTTTAAATTAGTTTTAAATTAAATATTACAATTATTCAGAAAATAATAATATATAGGAATCAAAATACATGCATCTTACATGTGAATTATGAAGATTTTCTTCGCACTTTCTTCACAGAGAAAGCATTGATGATGTCATCAAAGTCGTTCTGATGAAGCACATCAGATCGTTGCAAAGAAACAAATTCAAACTTATTCATTGTTGAAACAAAGTTGATTTGTGAAAGACACGCTGTGGTTCAAGCATTGGTTTTTGTTGGTTGTATAATTATTATTACGAGTATTTCTTACTTCGATAGGAAATATCAAGTAAATTGAAAAATAAAAATCCAACTTTTTGCGGAATAAACCTTTCATATCGAATTTTATAGCATACATGCTGGAAAGTGATGAAATAGTATTGTTGACGATATAATTGGAAATGTAACTGAGAGTTGTGGTTATTATTCATTGCGATAAATAGCTAATAAACACACATTCAATTTGATTTTCAACAATGCATTGTTGTTTATACAAGCAGTTATAAAGTGATACCGACATTACAGTAGGCTATAATTATGCAGCTGCACACTTTTCTTTTACTCTCGCCGTGACCGCGACAATGTGATAACAAAACAATATCAGAGTTACATAAAGTGTTCAAGAACAAACTTCAGAAAATATTTACCAACAAGTGTTTTAAAAGCAAATTTCACTGTAAAAAAAAAAGAAGGAAGAGAAAAGAGACAGAAAATGATCTCCCCCCCCCCTAAAAATTTCCGCCCTAGGCAACTACCTAGGTTGCCTAGGTCTAAATCAAGTACTGTTTACACTGAGCATAAACGTTTTACTTCAAAATATTGTCATTTTCGCGACATTATTTTCTATATTGCCCACTTTGCCACTAGCCGTTATCTTCAAGAAGTCTGACGAACATTGGATCTGCCATGCCTCCACTTCCCTCTCCTCATATCTCAAGTGATTATTTGCATTCAGAGGTCTCGATTTCCATTTCAACTGTTGAACTGGTTTTTACATTTTTCACGACGATCGCTTCTTTTTAGTCCCCTGTTGTTATTTCTGGTTTAGAAGTATTTTCACTGAATTTCCGTTCCTATTAAAATGGTGTATGTTACGTCAAATATTTTACTCATTCTCGTTTAGTTTAATAGGGCACATGAGATTCGCAATAAAGTAAACGCTGTTCCACAAGAGAGATGAAGGTAATGTTCGCATATTTCACTGGTGAAAAATAAGCGCATTGGCCTTCCAATTATTTCTTTACAATAATGTACAACTGATGTAAATGATAAAACAACAAACCATGATACACGATATATGACCAACAAGATGTACTTAAAATGAAGTAATAAGGGTATTATTATAACACTTTTTACGCATTTCTTTATTATGTTGCGAATTATAAGCTTATTGCTGCTTATAGTCCATTTTATTGATCCTTCCTTCACTGGTTCATTCATATACATCAATTTTATTACTTGCACCAACGGTACCGGCTCTCTCGAACTTGAACAAATTTACAACGAAAAGTAATAATAATTTACATAATTAATTTCTCTTAGTAAAAGGCTTTAAAGTCCATACTAACTGGATGTGTTACTTGTACATTTGTTCTGTATTTACATAAGAAAATAAATAATTAAATATTCTGGCAATTATTGAATTACTGAAAATATTATACTTCATATGGTAATTTCCAAATCAAACGGCTGTTAGATACTGAATATAAAAAAATGTGAACATTGCTTTAGGAGAAATAGCTGAGCAGAAACAGACAGAAAATGTTCAAAACCATTTTTGTATCATTTCATAATATTTTTATTAATGACACAGTAAAATAATACCTTCACAATTTGTGATGATTCAAACTAGAATACTTAAAACAGTGCAGGAATAAACTGCCTTTAGTAGTTACTTCTCTTCATGATTACAATATCTCACTATATGATTAGACACATAGAATGGAATAGAATATGATACAATAAAATGGAATATTTTATTTTTGCTGGCAGAGTTAAGGCCATAAGGCGTTCTCTTCCACTCAATCAGCCTTAATCAATACAATAGCGACATACATATTTAAATTATAAATATTTGCAATACACTAAAAACTCTACAGAAGTAACCTTAAGTTACATTTTAACGACTACTGTGTGTTTACTTAATTTGAGTTAAAGCCTATAGGAAAAAATAATGATTGATGGGGTAATATGATACAATTCAATCTATATCAAATATACACGTTTATAGAATTGTAAGTACTCGTACGTTGAGTTAGCTAGGTTTTTAAATAATGGAAATTAATTTAATAGTAATTTACAGAAATCATGTTTTATGAATGAAAATATAAATCTAAAATATATCCATATATTTTAATGGGAATAATATTAATGTAATGGGATTTAGTCATTAGAGGTTTAAAAATGTAAAGAAATTAATGGCAACAGCAAGAATGGATAGATGTTAGTTTCATTATAGGTGGCAAATATCAATTGGTAATATATCTGTTAAGCAAGAGTTCATGTAATTTTGACATAAATGAAGTAATTGTCTAATAACACTTTACTTCACTCGGAAGCCAGTTCAATTTCTAGCAACTGAAACTGTATAAGATGAAGAATACAGAGTGTTAAGAAAAAGTATCCAATATTTTAGGAGGTGCTAGTATGCATCAAAACAAGAAAATATAATGTCAATAAACATGGATCTCACAACACACATACAGTCCACACCAGTGAAGTAACGGTTAGCGAGTCGGGCCGCGAAACCAGGTGATACGGGTTGGAATCCCGGTTGGGGCAAATTACCTGATTGAGGTTTTTTGCGGGGTTTTCCATCAACCCAATATGAGCAAATGCTGGGAAACTATCGAGACTCATTTCACCGGCATTATCATCTTCATCTCATTCAGACGCTAAATAACCTGAGTTGTTGATATAGCATCGTAAAATAACCTACTGCTACATACATATACACACACAAAGGTCCTGCTGTTCTCTTGAAAGCTTTAAGTTAGCAGTCTTGTATAATTGTTGCATGGTCATGTGATTTGCAGGGAGAGCGGTGCTTCCCCGGCGTCTGTCTAGTGTACACATATTTTCATTAGGGCCGGGGTCATAAACCCCGCTTGCCGCGCCCCCTCACTCTACTAATTGTTACAAATCCTAGAGTAGGCCGCCCAACTGGTGCTGCTAGGGATTAGACCCGGCCGCTGGGTCGTGATTATTGATCTGCCCAGACTACGGTATAAATGAAGCAAATCACTCTTAATAGACATCCTTAGTGGTGTCTCCGTGTCCATGAGTCGATTAAGCAA